>NW_025366937.1:0-6985 GCF_016433145.1 Gracilinanus agilis | reverse complement strand
TCTCTCTCTCTCTCTCTCTCTCTCTCTCTCTCTTTCTCTCTCTCTCTCTCTCTCTCTCTCTCTCTCTCTCTCTCTCTCTCTCGACTTGTGACCTCTATAATCACATGAAGACCTTTGCCTATGTGGCAATTAACAAACCTGGGAGGGATGGTGGTCAGAGAGCATGGTGGAGAACATTTGGGTGGGACAAAGAAAGGGAAAGAGAAGCAATACCACAGTGGAAGGAAGAGGTAGACCAATCAGAGGCACTGGAAATTGACTTCCTAAAGCAAAGCAACAGGATGATGTAGAAGCAGGATTGTGTGGTTATGGGTTGGGTGAGTGTTTAAAAAAGAGAGCAGCTGACCGTTTCCTGCCTTGACTTTCTGATCATTTCATATTTTAGATGATGGCGGAAGCAACAAGGGGGAACTACTATTTGGGGCTTGATTCTTAACAATAAGAAGGAACTGGTCAGTGAAGAGGAAATGGGAACCTTGAGCAGCAATGACTGTGCCTTCTTAAAGTCTGTGGTTGAGAAGGCACAGTCTAATATTCCTCCTAGACTTTAGAGAAGGCTGAAAGGAGTTTATAGATTGGATAGGCAGTATCCTCTGGCTTGTAACTCCAAAACGGAAGTTGGCTCAAGAAAGAAGGGGAAGCTCTCTAGAATGAGATTCAACTAATGAAGTGGCCATTGATTGTGGTGGTAAAGAAAAGAGGAATGTGTCTAAAGAGACCAATGTGTCCTCAACAGAGCTCATCAGGGAACTTAAACATTTAAAAAGGACTTGTTTAAGGGATAAAAAAAACCAGGGCACCACAACTGAGGATGAATACAGATCAGTGGTCCTTTAAGCAAGGCTAAAGTCCCGCTGGTAAGAAGGGTTAAAGGAAACACAGAATTGGCCCTTCAAATTTCTCCTGGGGGTAAGATAAAGATTTGAGATCAGGAGATTTCCATGAATATAGTATAACTGCATTTTAGCAGGGCACTTGACAAAGTCTTTCATGACAACCTTGTGGACAAGATGGAAAAGGCGTCAATTAGAATATAGTAATGTTAGGTAATACTGGGATCTGTCACTGGAATTGACTTAAGTAGGCTTCACATGAGAATTAGTTAAGCCATTCAGTGCTGAAGGCAATAGGCTATTTTATTTGATAGACTTCAGGGGCTGGCATGTGGCTTGGTAAGAAACATCCAAGGAAACTCAGAAAGCAGCAAGAGCTCACATTTATGTAATATTTTTAGACTGGTAAAGGACTTTGCTCTCAATAACTCTGCAACTCTGAGGAAAGCTGTTTTTTTTTGAGATTGTCATTGCTGTTCTGGGTATGTGATTTCACCAACAGAGGATCCTCAGATACAAAATGAATCTACAGTTTATAGTCTTAGAGAGTTGCATAGTTCATGGAAAAAGTTAATCAAAGTTAATACATTGACCCAAGGCCACACAGCCAAACCATTATACACAGGTGACTGCACTTGAATATTTATCTTCTTGACTCTAAGGCCAGCCCTCTATCCACTGGGCCATAAAATTGAAAGTCCTGGTATTATTAGATCAATTAGACTGAAACTCTGAGAGGCTAACTCCATGTTCATATTCCTAGAGTGAGTGTCAAAGTCAGGATTTGACCCTTGGTGTCCTAAGTCCAAGTCTAACATTTTAACTCAATTGCATTTTCCCTAAAATGACCATTATCTTTTATAGGCATCTCATTCCTTTTATTCTCACTCCCACTATCTTAGCACAGGCCTTAGTTATCCTTTCCTAGGGTCCTTGATATTGTAAATAGGAAAATATTAGATGATAGTGAAAAGGGTACTATTGATATCTAATTCACTAAAGGAATTTCTTCTTTTCCTACGAAAGAGCATGATCTCCAGATTAGGGAAGAAGAGTCAGAAATAAGCGGGTAATTATGATAGACAACAACCAAATGGGAGAGGACTAAGCTATTTGCAAATGAGCCCAGGGTATTCTGGCCTGGAAAATCACCCTGTCAGGGCACTGAAAGCATCATAGATCTGAGGAGAGTACTGTTAATGTTTATTGAAATATTATCAGAGATGGGCATACTTTCCCAGTATTTTTGTTCTAGTTTTTTGAAAAGGGGAAGAAAGTAGATATTTAGACCAATAAAGCTGATGTGAATTTCTGAAAAAATTCTATAGTGAATTATTAAAGGCATGATTTGTAAGTTTGTAGAAAAGGAAGAGCTATTTACTACAAACCAACATGTATTCAGGAAGAACAAGTCATACCAGACTAATCTCATTTCCCTTTTGGACTAAATCAGGGATTGCCATGAACACATACAACTGATTTCAGCAATTCACTCCACAAAGTCTTTCATGATATTCTTTTGGACAAAATAAGAAGATGCCAATTAGATGTTAGTGTAGTTAGATAGTGTTGGATTCTGTCCCTGAAACCACCTTAACTGGGTTTCCCAGAAGAATTAGTCAAGCTGACAAATGGAAAAGGATGAGACTCTTTTATTAGGTTACTTTGGAAGGGCATGTGGCTTGAAACACTCAAGGGAACATGGAGAGGGAGATAGGGTCAATAAGAGAAGGGTACAAGGATACCCCAAAGCTAGTGTAGCTTGCTGACTTGAAAATTTGATTCAAGACCAATCTTCAAACAAGATAGGAAAAGGAAGAGAGGGAATGAGAAGAAATAGGAGAGGAGAAAAGAAGAGACAAGGGAAGGGAAAGGTTTCAATTACAGATGTTACCAAGGAACCTTAATCATGGTAGTCTTCAGACCATAATAGGACAAAGCAGAAGACCACCAATGTATTGTCAGAGGAAATTCTCAGCATTTGGTGCTTGGACACACCAACCTATAATTGGGATTCCTGGCCCAATATTTCAAGGTACCTATGGACTTCTAGGTACTTAGGGTGTCTCCTGGATCAGAGTAGTTCCAGGTATTTTAGAGGGATCCTGCTCAGTTAGTTTATAACAGTGGTTCCCAAAGTGGGTGTCACCACCCTCTGGTGGGTGCTGCAGCAATCCAGGAGGGAGGTGATGGCCACAGGTGCATTTGGGGGTGGTGAATAACTGTAAGGGGGCGGTGATAGTATGTGACAGGGGGCGCTAAGTAATATTTTTTCTGGAAAGGGGATGGTAGGCCAAAAAAGTTTGGGAACCACTGGCTTATAAGAAGGACATAGGCCAATACACTAGGAGACTAGATTTTTTTTGCCTAGAATATTTCTTTCTATTTGGAATTTTCTTTCTATGGAGTTTCTAGAGGCAGGTCAGGGCTAAAAAGAGGGATAATTAGGCAAGAGGAAGGGTGTGTATCTGGGGTGCAGACAGTTTGTGGGACAAGATGATTGTGCCCCCCAAAATGTTTTTCTCTCCTGCATCTTAGAGGCTCAGTCAGATCTAGTTGATTAATGGAATCTGAGTGGGATGGAGTGGTGATGGTGGCAGCCTTAGGCAGTAGAAAGAGATCTGCTGAACTTGGAGTCAAATTGAAGTTGATGAATAACTATGTGACCTGACCAAGTTGCTTCATTGAACAAACATTTATTAAGTGCCTACTATGCACTTTGTATTAGGAAGATTGTAGCATTTGTGCAATGTTTCTTCAAACCATCTCCTAGCTTCCACCCCTCCCAAATAAAGAAGACACAGTATTGTCCTCATCAGTTTCTATATCACATTAATTTGTTGGAGAAAAGAAATTTGTTCACATTTTTAGTAGTTATTCACATTACTCTTTGGATGAAAAATAATATTGGTTGCTAGATCCTAACACCAAAGGGTGTTACAGGATGCAAACTTAAATGCAGGGAGCAGTGAGGTATGATACAAAGAATGCTGAGTTTGGAGGTCCCAGAATCCAGCTTTGAATTCTTAGTATCTATGTAACCTTAGGTAAATCACTTACCTCTTTGGATTTCATTTCCCTCATCTATAAAATGAGGGGAATGGATTGGACTATCTCTAAGGTTCCTTGAAATTGTTGATTTTGATGTCAACTTAGAGAGAGGTATGCCACAAGGATCCATTCTTGGTCCTGTTCTCTTCAGCATTTTAATTGATGACTCGAAGACATGGATAACATCATCAGATTTGTACACGAAAATATAGGATAGGGAGATGGTGTTATCCCAGAGTGTTCTTGTTTCTGATTCCAATGTTCTTTCTACTGTACTACAATTATTTCTTCCTCTTAAAACAGTTTCCAAAGTGTGTTCTCCTTGATTTGCAGTTTTCTAGAGAGGAAATCTGAATTCATATTTTGTTCTCTTTACAGTTTCTTATTCATTTTTTCATTTCATTGACAATTTATACACAGGACAGTCCCTCCCTTATAATACTGAAGGTCTTCAGGTTGTCCTATGTCTCTTTACAACATCACAATCTTTGAGATGCAACTCAATTAAAATTGACACATACACTGGTCCCATACTATATGTCAAGAGGTGTTTTGGGTGTCCAAGGATGATTAGTACCTCCAGTGTGAGGGTCTGCCAAGCCCTTTCCAGGGTTGCTTTCCTCCTTTGATGTCCACTTGCCACTTAGCTCTTATCTGTGTATCTAAGAAGCTATAGCAGGCACAGCAGCCATATCTAGTAAACCATCTTGACAGATGGGCTAAACCAGGTGGAGAGTGATGGACAGGTCTCAAACCCATAAGTGAATTGGAAGAGTATCTACCCCAGCATGTAAAGTCATAACCCTGTTGAAGGGGGAACAATTTGTTCCAGTGGCCATGCAAGTGGCAGAAACAGACAATGAAGAGTTTTTAGAGCTTGGTTAGACATTGAAGAAACCAAGGTCATCCACTGCATCTGTGGGCCATCACCAGTTGTCTTGACTTTTTTTTTTTTGCCGCTGGACTTCAATGACTCTGGAAGAGTGAGTGACACGACTCTGGAAGAGTGAGTGACACAACTCTGTCTCCCTTAAATATAATTTATGGTCGAGTCAAAAGACATTAGTAGGGATTTCATTTTGGTCCTCTGAGTACTAAGGACAACATCCAAACAAGAATATGTCAAATTTCTTAACTCTAAATTAGAACAGAGTAAGAAAAAAGAGGGGGCATAGAGCTGACCTTGTTAGATTGCCAATAAGCATCTTTGAAGGTTTTTTCTTTCTTTGCTTCTCTCCAGAGGCTTAGCTAGAAGAATAGCATTTTTTTTGGAGCCTACAGTCATGCACTTGATCACATGTCAGAACCAGCAAAGACAATGCTTAATCATCAACTAATGAGATAACATTGACGTGAATACTTTTGTCAGAGCCATCCCTGGGGTATGGCAAGTTGAGTTCATTATGCTGAGTCCCAGGACTTTGGGGGTTCCTGCAGCAATGTTAGAGGAAGAGTACCTAGTGGCATGATGCATCCTTCTTTTTCTAATGACAAAATTAGCTTCTACAGGATGCATGGTTTTCTTTTATGCTTGGTCCTCTCCATAGCATTTCTCTTTGCTAGGTTCAAATGATCTTCTAATGTTAGATATGAAAGAAACCATTAAGATCATCTAGTCTACCGCACTTTTTTAATAGATAAGGAGCCTGAGGACCAAAGAGACATATTGACTTGCCCAAGTTGATACAACTAGGAAGTTGCTTCCATGTCTTCTGATTCCAAGTCTATTGTTCTTTCCTCCACATTTGTGCTTTTGATTCCTGTTGATGAACTCTCTTTTTGCTGTTCTCTGTCTCTGTAGAAAAGGTCTTGGTTCTCTTCCACCCTCACCCCTTTTCCTCCAATACCTTTGATTTGAAGAATTTTCCTCCAACAATGTGTTGAGTACTTTAAGATGTCCCTTTGGGCTATGGAGGAAAAAGCAATGGATCGTGGGTCAGAGGATGTGGGTTCAAATCCTGGCTTTACTATTGCTACATATGTGGCTTTGGGAAGGTCGCTTAAATCTTTCTGGGTTTCTTTTTCCTTCCCTGAGAAATAAGGGGGTTGGATTTTTTGTTATTCACTTGTTTCAGTTCTGTCTGGCTTTTTGTGACTCTGGAGTTTTTTCATCAGAGATATGGAAGTGATTTGTCATTTCCTTCTCCAACTCATTTACCAGATGAGAAAACTGAGGTAAAGAGGGTTAAGTGATTTGCCTAGGATCATGTAGTTAGATCTTCC
The DNA here is from genome assembly GCF_016433145.1 of Gracilinanus agilis. Taxonomy (NCBI): domain Eukaryota; kingdom Metazoa; phylum Chordata; class Mammalia; order Didelphimorphia; family Didelphidae; genus Gracilinanus; species Gracilinanus agilis. The sequence goes on along the minus strand of NW_025366937.1, from coordinate 878 downwards.
TGATCTTCAAGCCTGATGCTCGCTCTATCCACTGGGCTGCCTAGGTATCCAGTGATTGCCTCAGTTGATAAAGCCTCTTGAACTTATAGTCACAAAGTATAAAGGAGATGGTGGCTGCTACTTCATAGAGATTTTCAGTCACTGAATCTTCTTCTTTTTTTTTTTTTTTTGCCTTTAATAAGTCCTTTTTATTTTATTTTTATTTTTTTAACATTTATTAATATTCATTTTTTTAACATTTATTAATATTCATTTTTAACATGGTTACATGATTCATGCTCCACCTTTCCCCTTCAACCCCCCCCCCCGCACCCCCTCCCAACCTTGGCCGATGCGCGTTTCCACTAGTTTTGTCATGTGTCCTTGAACAAGACCAATTTCCAAATTGTTGGTAGTTGCATTGGTGTGGTAGTTTCGAGTCTACACCCTCAGTCATGTCCACCCCGACCCATGCGTTCAAGCAGTTGTTTTTCTTATATGTTTCCTCTCCTGCAGTCCTTCCTCTGAATGTGGGTAGCGTCTTTACCATAAATCCCTCAGAATTGTCCTGGGTCATTGCATTGCTGCTGGTACAGAAGTCCATTACATTCAATTTTACCACAGTATATCAGTCTCTGTGTATAGAGTTCTTCTGGCTCTGCTCCTTTCGCTCTGCATCAGTTCCCGGAGGTCTCTCCAGTTCGCCTGGAACTTCTCCAGTTTATTATTCCTTTTAGCACAATAGTATTCCATCACCTGCATATACCACAGTTTGTTCAGCCATTCCCCAATTGAAGGACATTCCCTCCTTTTCCAATTTGTTGCCACCACAAAAAGCGCAGCTATGAATATTTTCGTACAAGTCTGTTTATCTATGATCTCTTTGGGGTACAAACCCA
>NW_025366936.1:0-5670 GCF_016433145.1 Gracilinanus agilis | reverse complement strand
AATGTAGCCAAAATCAGAAGGGAAACAACAAATTGGGAAAAAATCTTTATAACAAAAAACTCTGACAGGGGTCTAATTACTCAAATATATAATGAGTTAAATCAATTGTATAAAAATCAAGCCATTCCCCAATTGATAAATGGGTAAGAGAAATGAATAGGCAATTTTCAGGTAAAGAAATCAAAACTATCAATAAGCACAAGAGAAAGTGTTCTAAATCTCTAATAATTAGAGAAATGCAAATCAAAACAACTCAAAGGTACCACCTTACACCTAGCAGATTGGCTAAGATGAATGAAGGGGAGAGTAATGAATGTTGGAGGGGATGTGGCAAAATTGGGACATTAATGCATTGCTGGTGGAGCTGTGAACTGATCCAGCCATTCTGGCGGGCAATTTGGAATCACGCTCAAAGGGCTATAAAAGAATGCCTGCCCTTTGATCCAGCCATACCATTGTTGAGTTTGTACCCTAAAGAGATCATAGATAAACAGACTTGTACGAAAATATTTATAGCCATGCTTTTTGTGTTGGCAAAAAACTGGAAAATGAGGGTATGCCCTTCAATTGGGGAATGGATGAACAAATTGTGATATATGCTAGTGATGGAATACTATTGTGCTCAAAGGAATAATAAACTGGAGGAATTCCATGTGAACTGGAATGAATTCCAGGAATTGATGCAGAGCGAAAGGAGCAGAGCCAGAAGAATATTGTACAGAGAGACTGATATACTGTGGTAAAATAGAATGTAATGAACTTCTGTACTAGCAGGCATGCAATGACCCAGGACAATTCTGAGGGAGGTATGGAAAAGAAAGATACCCACATTCAGAGGAATAACTGCAGGAGTGGAAACACAGAAGAAAAGCAACTGCTTGAACACATGGGTTGAGGCAGACATGATTGGGGATTTTGATTCGAAACTACCACACCAATGCAATGATCAACAATTTGGAACTAGGTCTTGATCAATGGAACATCTTAAAAACAGTGGAAATGTGCATTGGCCAGGGGTGGGGGGAGGGGAAGGGATGAAGGGAAAAGTAGGAGCATGAATCATGTAACCATGTTAACTTTTCTAAAAAATGAATATTAATAAATGTTAAAAAATTTTCAAAATTAATAATAAAAATACAAAAGAAAATTATACCTTAAAAAAAGAATAGGTCAAATGGGGTACAAAAATCCATTAGGAAAAGATGTAAAGAAATTCATTGAATAAAAGAACTCCTTAAAAATAGGAATCGGCCAAATAGAAAAGGAGGTACAAAAGATTACTGAAGAAAATAATTTAAAAAATTAGAATTGGGCAAGTGGAAGCCAGTAATTCCACAAGACATCAAGAAACAATAAAACAAAACAGAAAGACTGAAAAAATGTGAATTGGGAAATAAGAACATCAGATAAATAACTAACTTGGAAAATAGATGAGAGAGAATTTCTGTAATACTGACATCTCAATAGATCAGAGCTTTTGGGGAAAGAACTCACGATTTGATAAAAGGTGCTGGCAGAGTCTAGGCATGGACCAATACCTTTTACCATATACGAGGAAAAAGTCAAAATGGATACTTGATATAGAAATAAGGGATGACACCATGAACAAATTAGGGAAACATGAAAAAGTTTACCTGCCAGACTTATGCATGAGGGAAGAATAACAAGAGATACAGAACATAAAAAGTAAAACAGATAATCTTGATTACATTAATTTAAAGAGGTTTTGTACAAATAAAAACAATGCAAGTAAGAATGGAAGGGAAACAACAAATTTGAGGAAAAAATCTATAGCAAGCATCTCTGAGAAAAACATATAGAGAATTGAGCCAATTTTAAGAAGACAAAGCATTCGCCAAGTGAAAAAAATATTGAAAGGACATGAACAGGTAGTTCTCAGAGGAAGAACTTAAAAATATTCAGAGTTATATAAAAATACTCCAAATCATTATTGATTTGAGAAATAAAAACTAAAACAAATCTGAGATACCACCTCACCTATACCACTTTGGCTAACATGACCAAGAAGTAAAATGATCAAAGTTGGAGGGGATGTAGGAAAATTGGGGCACTACTACATTATTGGTGGAACTGTGTTCTGATCCAACCATTGTGGAGAGCAATATTGAACTAGGTTCAAAGGGTCATAGAAGTATGCATACCTTTTGACCCATCGATACTGCTGTATCCTAAAGAAATCAGGGATAAGGAAAAAGGACCTACCTATAATATTTTAACAGCTCTTTTTATAGTGGCAAAAAATTGGAAAGCAATTGGTTGTCTATCAGTTGCAGAATGGCTGAAAAAGTTGCAGTACATGGTTGTAATGGAATATTCTTGTTCCACAGGAAATGATAAACAGGATGAGTTCAGAAAAACCTGGAAAGACTTATATAAACTGATGAAAAGTGAAGTGAGCAAAATCAGGAGAACAAAGTAACAGAAATATTATACACTGATCAATTGTGAATGACCAAAACATTATCAGTATAACAACTCTCCAAGATAACCAGGAGGAAATCATAATGAAAATGCTATCCACAGCCAAAGAAGGAACTGTTGGAATCTGAGTGCAGAGGAAAGCATGCCATCTTCAACTATATTTCCTTCATGAAATTCCTATTATGTATGTGTATGTGTGTGTGTCTTCTATCATGACATGAGCAATATGGAAATATATATTACATGAATGTGCAAGTATAAACTATATCAGATTATTCACCACTTGGGGGTGGGGTGGAAGGGAGAAAATTTGAATTTTCAAGGATCAAAAAATAATTATCAAAAATTGTTAGCATATTTAACTGAAAAAATAAAAATATTTTGGAAGAAGATCAAATTGTCTTCTAGCACTAGGAGTAAAAAAATATTATTGGGAGAAAAACATTACTGGACTACCTGAAAGTCATGATAAAAAAAGAGACTAGATATCATATTTCAAGAAGTTATCAAGAAAACTACCCTGATATTCTCTAACAAGAGGGAGGAAATAGAAATAGAAAGAATCTACTGATTACCTCCTGAAAGAGATTACAAAATCAAAGTTCCTAGGAATATACTGAATTCCCAGGTCAAGGAGAAAATATTGCAAGCAGCCAAAAGGAAAGATTTCAGATATCACAGAGCCACAGTAAAGATAATGTAAGATGTAGCAGCTCTATGTTAAAGGACTGGAAGGTCTAGACTATGATATTCTGGAGAGAAGAGGAGCTAGGATTACAAATAAGAATCATCTATACAGAAAAACTGAGTACAATACTTCAGGTAGAAATGGATATTGAGTGAAATAGAGGACTTCCAAACATTCTTGATGAAAAAATCCAGAGTTAAAAAGAAAATCTGGGGGGCAGCTGGGTAGCTCAGTGAATTGAGAGCCAGGTCTAGAGATGGGAGGTCCTAGGTTCAAATCTGACCTTAGACACTTCCCAGCTGTGTGACCCTGGGCAAGGCACTTGACCCCCATTGCCTACCCTTACCACTCTTCTGCCTTGGAGCCAATACACAGTATTGACTCCAAGATGGAAGGTAAAGGCTTTAAAAACAAATCAATCAATTAATTAATTAATTTAAAAAAAAAAAGAAAATCTGACTCTCAAATACAAGTTTGAAGCATTAAAAATCAAAGAAGAAAAAGAAACCATAAGGGATTCAGTAAAGTCAAACTGTTTACATCCTTACATGGGTAGAGGATACTTGTAAATCCTAAGAGCTTTATCATTATTAAAGCAATTAGAAGTAGTATACATAGACAGAAAGGAAGGGTGTGAGTTGACTATGATGGGATGATGTATAAAAATAATATTAAGGGGAGTAAGGGTTAAAATAGGGGTTTTGTCAAAATAAGAGAGCAGTTTTTAATAATTTAAGTTTTTATGAGAATATAGTACAGTTGTATATTAATATTATCCCTTTAAGCCAGAGAAAAGAAAACTTCTAGCAGCTTTTAACAATTAAGAATTTAGTTTAATTAAAATAGAGAGAGTAAAAGAATATAGTAAAGGAGAGAAAGATAGAAAAGAGGAAAGAAAGATTACTAACCTTATACCCTATAAATAAACCTAAAACTCCCAATACTAACTCTAACTGTCTTCTGAGGACAGTTTCTTCTGCCTGGCATAACCCAGGTCTTATCTAACCCACTCTATCTATAAATTATTCCCTAACTACCTAACTCCCTAAAATAATGGATAGCCATCACTCACTCACTCCTTTAATCAGTTTTTTATAGTAGCCCAAACTGTCAGTAGCCAACTGACAGCAGATCCTTGCCTATAAGAAAGACCTCCTGCTCTCTAGAGATCTCAGAGACAAAGAGCCCTCTAAAGGCTAAAGCCAAAAGTCCTCTCAGTAAGCTCAGGCCTGCTTTTCTATTCCAGCAACTAAATGCTAAGCACACCACCAGCAACCAACCCCCAACAACCAACTCACGTCCAGCAGCCAACTTCCCCTCAACTGCCTGTCCTCTCTGTCAGCAACTGATTCACCAACTGTCAGCAACTGACTCATTTAACTGTCAGGAACTCCCAGCCTGCAACTGATGCTGGCTCAGCATGGGGCTTCCCAATTCCTACTTCCTGTCACCCCCATTAAAGAAATTAAAGAAATTCTTTTAACAGGGCCTTGAAAGAGTAACATACTGGGAGATTGGGGAAGGGAGTAGTAGAATGGGTTAAATTTTCTCTCATAGAAGACCTTTTATAATGGAGGGAAAGATGGAGGAGTTGGGAAAGAAGCACTTGAACCTTACTCTCATCAGAGTAGGCTCAAAGAAGAAAGAACCTACACACTCAGTTGGGTATAGAAATCTATCTTACCAGGAAAGTAGGAGGAGAAGGGAAGGTTGAGGGGGCACTGATAAAAGAGGGCAGATTGTGGTGGTGGTGGTACTCAGAAGCAACCCCCTTTTGAAGATGGACAAGGTAAAAGGGGAGAGAGAAGAGCATAAATCAGGGGAAATAGGATGGAGTAATTATATATACTGAGAAAAGATTATGATTTTCCCAAAGGCCTCATTTGTCAAATACACAGAGAAATGAATCAGTTGTATAAGAAAACATGTCATTCCCCAGTTGATAAATGGTCAAAGGATATGAAGAGGCAGTTTTAAAATGAAGAAATCAAGGATATCCTTTTAACCATTTGGGAAAAAATACTTTAGAGCCTTCTTTAGAATTTTATATCCCAATGGATAATATAGCTACTCTTCCCTCTCTGGGTTGATTACACTTGGAGTAAGGTTTAAATATTACCTCTTAATGCTCTCTTCCTCTCCATCTTATAATAGTATTTGTCCCATGCCCTCTTTGTGTGTAATAGAATATCCTATTTTTCTTATTCACTCAAGTTTCTCTTGGTGTCCCCTATTATTCACCCCCCTCTTTCCTACCCCCATATCATCTTAGACCCTTTAGTATTCCACCCTCTCCCTATGAATCATTCTTCTGATCACTATAATAGTGAATACTATAATATTGAATAGAGTTCACTACAGATAATTATACATAGCATTTCTCCACATAGGAATACAGATAATTAGATCTTACTGAGGCCCTTAAAAAGGCAAATTTAAAAATTATAAGTTTTCTTTCTTTCCCCTCTGTTTCTTATTTACCTTTTCATGTTTCTCTTGATTTTTGTGGTTGGATATCAAACTTTCCATTTAGTCCTGGT
>NW_025366935.1:0-3338 GCF_016433145.1 Gracilinanus agilis | reverse complement strand
TATATATTATATATAAAAATAAATAATTCCCTTCTTTTGAGGTTTTTGAAAAACATCTATTCCACCATTTGTGGGTCCCATGAACTCAGTTTTAAATGTTATAAAGCACTTTCTTCAGGAATAGATTAACTATTACTCCTACTGGAAAAAAATGAGAAACTGACACTTGGGGAAGTTAACTAGCACTGAATGTCAGTGTCACAAGCTAAAAAGCAGAAGATCCAGAACTTATACTTGAGGTCTTCTAATTCCTATAAGAGTGCTATTCCAACCATACTGGCATTACCTTACAGAAGGAATCCCTTCTCTGTCACTCAGTGCTTGGTGAATGCCAGTAAATCATCCTGATTCCTTATTCCTTCTCTTCTCTTCAGTTGCCTACCTGCACAGGGGCTTTATTCCTTTTCTGGCTTCACCAAAAAAGGATGAGATAGAAAAAGTTGATGAACCTTAAAATTGTCAATTTTGCTGGTAGCCAGTAATAGTTTGTATAAGATGGAGCTTTTGGTGACAGTTATTCACTATGTTGTAACCTCTTTGAGGGCTGGGATGTTTTACCTCTTCTTGTATTGCTAATACTTAGCACAGAGCCAGCACAAAGTAGATATTTAAAAAATGCTTAGGATTGATTGAACTATTATACCTGTATTCACACCCCTATGGGATTGATCACTTACTTAGTCTGAGGAAGAAAAACTGTAATTTAAGAAAAACCATAATTTAAGAACAATAAAATTATACTCACACACATACACATACACATACATACACAGAATGTTTCAGAGTGAAATTCAGAACAAAAATGAAATAATAATCTTTTTGAGCACTGTTTTTATTCCCTGGGTTCTTATGCAAAGTACATTTTTAGACTCTACCCTTGGTAGACCTTCATACTCCAGTTTCTTCTCTATAAAAAATACAGACGTGTAACCAACCAGCTCTGTGTTCATCTCACTGAAAGACAGTGGCAATCTGGGAAAAGTGGCAAATTGTGCTGATATACCAAATGATGAAAAAGCACTTTCAAGAGACCTCTGTGTGTGGGAAGCAGAAAAGGTTAGTCATTTTACATATTTTTAAAGGATGATTTTCCAAATGTCCAAATTACAGACGTATCAAAGACCCCAACTAATAGCAAAAAGACATATTATTTGATTTTTCTGAAAATTCTTTGAAAATTAAAAGGTAATCTGGCAGAAATTGGGTTCAGATCAACTCCTTCTACCATACACACTAAGAACAAGTTCCAAATGGTACATGATTTATGAATAAGATGACCACATTATAAACAAATTAGAGGAGCAAAGACACACCTTTCAAATAGATAAGAGGGACAGTTCGAGACCAAAGAATTAGAAAGAATCACAGAAGATAAAATTAAATCATTTTCATCACAAAAAAAGTTTTAGCATTTTAGATGAACAAAATCAATATAGCTGAGATTAGAAGAGAAACATTTAACTGGGGGAGAGGGGAATATTTTCTCTGATAAAGGGAATATAATATCACTTCCAAGATATATAGATAACGAATAACTGCTACAAGTTTATAAGACTATATGAGCCATTCTCTTAGATAAATAATCTAAGGCTATAAATGAACATTCTCAAGGAAGAAATCCAAGCTATCAATAACTGTATGATAAAACCGCTCCAAATTACTAATAATTAAAGAAACTGAAATTAAAGTAACTTTACCTCTTAACCATCAGATTAGAAAAGTTGATAAGAATATAAAATGAATATTAGAGGCATTGCAAGAAAATTGGCACATTATTAATACATTGTTGCTGGAAATAAATGAATTGGTCCAGTCATTGTAGAAAGCAATTTAAAACTATGCCCCCCCCAATTTACTGAACTTTACATACCTCTTTAAGACCAGTGATAACCCTGTTAGTCCCTATGCCTCCAAAGAAATCCAAGAAAAGAAATCATATGTATACAAAAACATTTTTAGCAGCTTTTTTGAGGTGGTAAAGAACTAGTAATTAAGAGATGCCCATTAACTAGAAACAACCAAACAAAGAATGGTATATAAATGTTTGCAGAATAAAATGTGCTCTAAGAAATGATGATGGGGACAGCTTCAGAGAAACCCAGGGGAAATTTCTAGAAAATGATGTAGAATTAAGTGAGCATAAAACCAGGAGAACAATTTATACAGTAACAATAACAATGCAAAAGCCAAATTAGACCAAGTCTAGAGACAGGAGATCCTAGGTTCAAATTTGACCACGGATATTTCTTATTTGTATGACCCTGAGTGAGTCACTTAACCCTCATTGCCCAGCCCTTATCAGTCTTCCCTCTTAGAACCATAATACAATATTGATTCTAAGATCGGAGAGGAGAGCAAAAAAAAAAAAAAATTAAAGGGATGTTGCAGGCTTCTACCAAGTAACCTTCATGGACTATTCTCCAGTCAAAAAAAAAAGGGGGGCATATGATTATGGCATCTAATCTTTTATGCAACATCTTTAGATAGCCCTAATAGTTTTAAAGCTTTTTGTCACAAGATCTTTAAAAAAAATACTCAAAACTATGCAATGCAATTCTCATAAACTTTGATAAATTTGCTTTAAAATTCTATTCTTAGTTCTGTCATCCTCCACACACGTGAACTTTAATTAGATCTTACTACTATAATTATAATTCTATAACACACTAAAGACAAGGCAGAGTGAACAGAGTTGGAATTAGAGCCAGAAGTCCTGGATCACAGTTCTGTCTCTGTCACATACTATGTGGGTCGCTGGACAAGTCAAATCGCAGAGAAGGGAGACCTGCATTGGTGGCAGGCTTCATGAATAAAGTTCCCCGTGCTTGTGAAGTAACAGATCCAGGCCCAACTAGACCCATTAACTTCTTTCTTCTCACAGAGAAGAAGGTAAATGATATAGTCTACAATTCTCATAACTTAGTCATCGGATATGAAGGGGAAAAAAATCCATTGCTCATCCCTGGGAAAATGATAAGATTGCTTCTACCTGAGTGACTTATGGTTAAAAAATGTTAAACTACAAAAAGGAGGTTGTGAGAGTAAAAAGCACATAAGAGGCAGACGGAGAGACCTGAAATCAAAAGACCTGGCTAGGTTCAAGCAACAGCTCAAGAAAATTAAGGATGGGGCAGTGGGCAGCTCAGTGGACTGAGAGCCAGGCCTAGAGACGGGAGGTCCTAGGTTCAAGTCTGGCCTCAGACACTTCCCAGCTGTGTGACCCTTGGCAAGTCACTAGACCTCCACTGCCTACCCTTATCAGTCTTCTGCCTAGGAGCCAACACACAGTATTGACTCCAAGATGGAAGGGAAGGGAAGGGAAGGGAAGGGAAGGGAAG
>NW_025366934.1:0-5864 GCF_016433145.1 Gracilinanus agilis | reverse complement strand
TATATATACATATATATATGTAATATGGCATTCCAATAACCTTTGAACAATTTTAAGTTTGAGTAGCTTATTGAAGTCTAAAACTTTAATAGCTTTAAATTTCACCAAAACTTTTAGAAGACTGTATATGTACATAGCTATAATTTTTAAAAATACCCTAAACTAAAACAAAGAGAAAAAGAAAAGCCACAATCTAGGTTGTATTTCTCCTGTACGCTCATTGCTCATTTAAATTAAAGTTTCATCTTATTCATGGACCAAAAAATGATCTTGATCTTATCAAAATGAATCTTAGTTGTGTGTAGTCTCCTAAGAGTTAGCCATTTTAATGAGTCTGACACATGAACTTCTACAGAAACTGATGTCATTTAATAGGATCACATGAATTCATTAATAAGGAGATAGTTATATTAAGGCAAATTGCCTTGTAGAACTGACAGTGAACTGCTAGTTATTTGCTTAGTTTAGCATGCACAATTGTATAGATGTTAGGGAAATGAGGAATAATTGCTGTTAAAGATAAAAGCATTAGAGGGAATATTATTACGTAGACATATTCTGTTTCTTATACTTATCATATTTAGTATAGATTATAAAAGGTAGTGAAAAAGAGATTGTTGTTCAATGAGGAAATGTGATTTGTCCAGGGTCATATAGCTAGTCTTTAGATAAAGTTTGGAAATTAAACAATATGATTCTAAAAAATCAATTTGTCAAAGAAGAAATCATAGAAACAATCAACAATTTCATTGAAGAGAATGACAATGATGAGACATCCTACCAAACTCTGTGGGATGCAGCCAAGGCAGTACTCAGGGGGAAATTTATATCCTTGAGTGCATATATTAACAAATTAAGGAGGGCAGAGATTAATGAATTGGGTATGCAACTCAAAAAATTAGAAAGCAAGCAAATTAAAAACCCCCAAATGAAAACTAAATTAGATATACTAAAAATTAAGGGAGAAATTAATAAAATCAAAAGTAAAAGAACTATTGAATTAATAAATAAGACTAGAAGCTGGTATTTTGAAAAAACAGATAAAATAGACAAAGTACTAGTCAATCTAATAAGAAAAAGGAAAGAAGAAAACCAAATTGACAATATTAAAGATGAAAAGGGAGACCTCACCTCTAATGAAGGGGAAATTAAGGCAACCATTAAAAACTATTTCTCCCAATTATATGGCAACAAATATAACAATTTAGCAGATATGGATGAATATTTACAAAAATATAAATTTCCTAGATTATTAGCAGAAGAAATAGAATACCTAATAGAATACCTAAATAATCCCATATCAGAAAAAGAAATTGAACAAGCCATCAAAGAACTCCCTAAGAAAAAAAATCACCAGGACCTGATGGATTCACGAGTGAATTCTATCAGACATTCAAAGAGCTATTAATCCCGATACTATGCAATTATTTGATATGATAAGCAAAGAAGGAGTCCTACCAAATTCCTTTTATGACACGAATATGGTACTGATTCCAAAGCCAGGTAGACCAAAAACAGAGAAAGAAAACTATAGACCAATCTCCCTAATGAGACACATTAGAGCAGCAAGAGGTAGAAAGAGAAACACCATTTAAAATTACCCTAGACAATATAAAATACTTGGGAATCTATCTATCAAAACAAACACAGCAATTATACAAAAACAACTACAAAACACTTTCCAAACAAATAAAACTGGAGCTCAACAATTGGAAAGCCATTAACTGTTCATGGGTAGGATGAGCTAACATAATAAAAATGAACATTTTACCCAAATTAATTTACCTATTTAGCGCCATACCTATCAAATTACCAAAAAACTTCTTTACTGAATTAGGAAAAACTATAACAAATTTCATTTGGAATAACAAAAGATCAAGAATATCAAGGGAAATAATGAAAATAAATGTGAAGGAAGGGGGCCTAGCAGTACCAGATATTAAAATTATACTATAAAACAGTAGTAATCAAAACAATATGGTACTGTTTAAGAGATAGAAGGGACAATCAGTGGAATAGACTTGGGGTTAATGACATCAGCAAGACAGTGTATGATAAACCCAAAGAGCCCAACTTTTGGGACATGAATCCACTATTTGACAAAAACTGCCTGGAAATTTGGAAAACAATATGGGAGAGATTAGGTTTAGATCAACATCTCACACCCTACACCAAGATAAATTCAGAATGGGTGAATGACTTGAATATAAAGAGGGAAACTATAAATAAGTTAAGTGAACACAAAATAGTATACCTGTCAGGTCTCTGGGAAAGGAAAGATTTTAAAACCAAGCAAGAGTTAGAGAAAATTACAAAATGTAAATTAAATGGTTTTGATTCTATTAAGCTAAAAAGCTTTTGTACAAACAAAAACAATGTAGTCAAAATCAGAAGGGAAACAACAAATTGGGAAAAAATCTTAAAACAAAAAACTCTGACAGGGGTCTAATTACTCAAATATACAAGGAGTTAAATCAATTGTACAAAAAATCAAGCCATTCCCCAATTGAAAAATGGGCAAGAGACATGAATAGGCAATTTTCAGGTAAAGAAATCAAAAGTATCAATAAGCACATGAGAAAGTGTTCTAAATCTCTAATAATTAGAGAAATGCAAATCAAAACAACTCTTAAGTATCACCTCACACCTAGCAGACTGGGTAAAATGAAAGAAGGGGAGAGTGATGAATGTTGGAGGGGATGTGGCAAAATTGGGACATTAATGCATTGCTGGTGGAGTTGTGAACTGATCCAACCATTCTGGCTGGCAATTTGGAACTATGCTCAAAGGGCTATAAAAGATTGCCTGCCCTTTGATCCAGCCATACTATTGTTCGGTTTGTACCCCAAAGAGATCATAGATAAACAGACTTGTATGAAAATATTTATAGCTGAGCTTTTTGTGGTGGGAAAGAACTGGAAAAGGAGGGTATGCTCTTCAATTGGGGAATGGCTGAACAAATTGTGGTATATGCTGGTGATGGAATACTATTGTGCTAAAAGGAATCATAAACTGGAGGAGTTCCAGGTGAACTGGAGAGACCTCCAGGAACTAATGCAGAGTGAAAGGAGCAGAGCCAGAAGAACACTGTACACAGAGACTGATATACTATGGTAAAATCGATTGTAATGGACCTCTGTACCAGCAGCAATACAATGACCCAGGACAATTCTGAGGGATTTATGGTAAAGACGCTACCCACATTTAGAGGAAGAACTGCAGGAGAGGAAACATAGAAGAAAAAACAATTGCTTGAACGCATGGGTTGGGGTGGACATGATTGGGGATGTGGACCAATCCAACTATCAACAATTTGGAAATAGGTCTTGATTGATGACACATGTTACAACCAGTGAAAATGCGTGTCAGCCATGGGTGGGGTGATAGTGGGGGATGAAGGGGAAAGTAGGGGCATGAAGCATGTAAACATGTTAAAAATGTATATTAAAAAATGTTTAAAAAAATCTTTCTCTTCCTGCCAAGAAATGGAATTGAAAGTGTACTGTAGTCTAATCGAGTTGTTTTAGAAAAAGTCTATTGTTAAATATTTAGTGTGATAAGTTACACTACTGAAATCAACAAATGCTACAAACTTAGACTTGATTTATTGTTTTGTTGATTATCTAGACTTTAATACAGAAAAATTAAATAGAAATGATTTTCATTTTTTAGTTAGTCAGAAATAAACATTTTATATCATACTTTTGGGCATATCATTTGTTTAGTGTAGATTTTTTTTATTTTATGAAGTGAATATCAGCTACCTGATTCCTCCTCAGTAACATATTCTTAGAAGGTTTCCTGGATACTGAGAGATTGTGATTTTCTCACGGTCACAACGCACATATATTAGAAGCACATATTGTTCCCAGCTCTTCCTGACTCTAAGGCCAGCATTATATCACCCAAACAAGACTGACTCTAAATAAAATAAGCATAAGTTGGAAATGGGTTGTGAAATAATACCTGTGAAAAAGATATAGAAATCAACTTTTCCTATTACTGTCATGCTGAAAAAATTCAGTGGCTCCTTCATTTCTAGAATCAAATGCAAATTCTTTTGCTTAGCATTTAAAACTACTTATAATCTGATTTAAGATCAACTCTATGTTAATTATCACATGGAACTCAATCCTCATGTAGTCTATAATCCATCTCACTGATATTTTTGCTATCATCTAAACATAATATTTTATCACATATCTCCATGCATTTGTCAAATGCTGTTATGCTCGTGATATATTCCTTCCTGATATTCATGGCTTACCATTTATAACTTAAAGTGTAGTTCAAGGGTGCTCTCCTTCATCAGACACTACCTGTTAGTGTACAATTGCACTCCAAAAATGTTGTCATGTTTTCTTTGAGCACACTCAAAGTCTTAGTGCAACTTTAAGCTTTCACAATTTAAAAGTGCTCCAAGATTTTTGGTACACCCTGTGTTTTTCTCTCTGAATGCGTTATATTACTTTTCCTTATTGTTCATAAACTACTTGAAGATGGGATGTATTTTGTTTTTGTCTTTGTATCTCCAGTTCTAATCACAGTGCTTGGTACATAGTAGGTGGTTATTACTGATTGATTATCAAATTCCTTTTAGGATTAGCTAAGAAATAGATTTAAGTATATTTTGAAAATTTCCATTTAATTTTTTAAAAATTCTCCTAGTTCCTTTTTAATCTATTTTTGGGGCATCAATTCACTAATGCCACTCTAAATCAAACTTTATGAGGCTTAAAACCAGTTGAAAGGCAATAGGGGAGAGAGTCCTTAGACACATTTGTAAAGTTTGAAACCAAAAGATGAAATAGGATTAGTGTTCTGTTAATTAGAGTCAGTTGATTAAAAACCCAAACTCTTTTTAAACCATTTAGCTTTACTTTGCTCTATATCCATTGAAATTATTTCTCAACATAATTAAGCTGTCTGTTAACTAAGCAAGGAGCTCAAAATTACCAGTCTCTATCATTCTTGAGTTCCTGGCAAATCTAATCCTTGAAATTTATGTAACCTCTGATTCTGCCACACTCATTTATGTTTTTTCAGTGCCTTTCTTGAGATATCATTCAGTGGTTTTTCCTTATGAACGTGAGTGATTTAAAGCCTTCTGCTCTAACCTCTTTCCCCCTACTACAGGCTGCCCTCTGATTCAGTTTGCCCTGATCTCCTTCTTTATCCCATAAGGGTAGTTTTCTTTTTTCATATCCATTGAGTTTTCTATTCCCATCTAGAGTTACTTTTTCCCCCCTTGACAACAGTTGCTAGGTAGGATGCAATTTCATTTCTCACTGTAAGAAGGGTCAGTGGCAAACCAATAATCTAAAAATAACTTGTAAAGGTAAAAATAAAAAGACAATAGAAGTATTTTTCTTTAAAATTTGGTAGAAGTTAAAGAGATTTTGGTGAAATTCTGTATATTGCCAAACTTGTTAGTCAACTCAGGCAATGTAGTCAAAAAAATCAAACAATTTTTGGCCTTTTGAGACCAAATGATTGGTTGATTCATATTTAAATTCAGCAAGTTGTTTTTATTTTGCAACATTTAGATGCAATCCATATTATAGAGATCAATATCTTGCTTAAGCTCATCATTAATTTATGATCTCACTGAACAAAAATATCAGTTAATTTAAAAAATTCTTTGAGATTAACTCCTTCCAAGGCATAGATGATTGTTAAAGATTCAGAAACAACAAGAGCCATTTTCTTTTAATTCAGTAAACTCACTTTAGAAGGTCTTCTATCTTCACCAAATATACCAAATATTAAAAGGATGTCGGTTCCCACCACTATCTATCTGTATTTATCCCTCCCTCTCATGTATATAATGTGGCACTTTATATATATATATATATATATATATG
>NW_025366933.1:0-6769 GCF_016433145.1 Gracilinanus agilis | reverse complement strand
CTCTCTCTCTCTCTCTCTCTCTCTCTCTCTCTTTAAGAGGGAAATGGGGAGAGTGAGGTAGAATAGGAATAGGAGAGTATGAAAAAGAAAAGAGAGTTAAAGACATCTTTTTTAAGAAATGAAGAGAAGAAAGAGCAGAAAGAAGCACAAACTGCATAGCTTTAAAAGCTTTAGGTTGAACTTACATACTTAAAAAGAAAAGCAAGTTGTAGTTAATGGAGATCTGTAATTTCATGTGGAATCTTTTCGTTCTGTTTTTATATGTGTGTGTGTGTGTGTGTGTGTGTGTGTGTGTGTGTGTGTGTGTGTGTACTGCATAAGGAGATATCTATTTTATTCAGTGTTTAAATTTAGAATAAAAACTCACCCTTAAACTTACTTTCCATGAATATCCATTTGACTATGTCATCTGTCTCTTTCTGACATATAGCGCTGAAAAATAATGTGATCATATATGTATTAAGAAAGGCAGTATGTGCAGGAATTAATAGCCATACTGTACTCTGTCTTGGTAAGATCACATATAAAACATTTTGTGTAGTTTGAGGCATCACAATAAAAGAAATTGGAATATTCATAGCAGAGTAACCATGACAGTAAAAGGCCTCAGGTTTATGCCATATGAGAAGTGTTAAGGGAAACATGTTAACTGTCTTCAAGTCTTTAAAGGGCTATAATATGGTTTCCAATTAATTTTAAATTTGCCTTTTCTATGACCCCTTATTGATTATAATATTATTGCATTATGATCTGAAAAAGTTTGCATTTATTATTTCTGCTTTTCTGCATTTGGTTATGAAGTTTTTAAGTCCTAATACATGGTTAATTTTTGTATATGTATTATGAGCTGCTGAAAAGAAGGTAAGGCCTATCATATGGAAGAGGAATTAAACTTGTTCTGGATGGTCCTAAAAGGGTAAAAGTATCAAAAGAAGAAAATTCAGGCTTGATGTAAAGAAAATGGAATAGGTTCTTGGATCTAGAATCAAAAGCACATGAAGGCCATATCAGAAGTGAAATGGGATGCTTCTAAAGAAAGTAGTGTGTTCTTTCCCACTAGAGCATTTTAGTAAAAGCTAGACAATTATGTGGTTGGCTTTGCTGTGGAGGAGATTCTTTTTTTAGGTACTAGTTGAAACTGATAGTTGCCAAGGCCTCTTCTGACTCTGAAATGTTGTTATTGACTATATTAGCATATGTATATGTACATACAGGCCAATATAAGAATATTGATAAGGACATTTTATTGTAAATTATGATGAATAAGTCACAGGAAGTAGTTTTGAGCTTTATAATGTATTATTATATGGAATTAGGGAATTTTAAGAATGTTACTTTTTTCATTATAGGCATTACTTTTAAACACATCAATTTTCAGTGTTTAAACTTACCCTCCATGAATATCCATTTCCTCGATCACCATCTATCTCTTTTTGACATATAGCTCTAACAGTCAAACAGTGGTGTTTCCATAAGTAGTCACAATTCTTGATTGCTTGATTCCAGCTCTTGCATATTGTTGCAGCTCGGCATAAACTCTGAATGTCAAGTTGGCTAAAGATTTTAAAAGTTACTTCTGGAGGTAATATTTCAACAAAATTGTCTTTATTTTCTTTCTTCTTATCAGGACAAACAGGGTTCGGGTCTTTACCAGCATTAGGTGAATTACTATTTCTCTTGGAGATTTTCTGCATAATTTGATGTTTTAGTAAATCTATTTCATATATAACCTAAAATAAAGTAATTACAACACATTTATTTTCTTTCTTTAGTCCACACTACAGATGCTACTCACATTTTATTATTTTATTCTATTCAAGAATCACTTTCTTTTCCTAAATTATATTAACCCTTGTTTTTAAAAGTGTAGGAATAGTAAATGTTAAGCATTTGAACCTTATGAGAATATTTCAGAGCAGTTAGTGTAAAAATTATCTCCATTTTACAGATGAGGAGACTAGAGTTCAGAGAAATTAAATGACTTTTGCCCAAGGTTACATAACTAATTAGTGGCGGAGTTGGCCTTAAATATCTATTGACTTGAAGTCCAGTACTTTTTCTAATATATTACAATAATTTAAAATAATGTAGAAATGTTTTTCCAAATGGCAGAATTCATATTTTAGTTCAAAATGTTTTAACCCAAGTTTGTTGCTCATGTGTTAATAACTATGTGAAATTCAATTCCTTTAAATTATAAATTCATTTTTTATCAATTAGATTTAAAAATTAAACTTTAAATTTAAAAAATTAGGATACTTGATATCTAGCATAATTGACAATGACCAAAAATATTGTGCAGTTAATCTCTTAGTTGTCAATTTTTTAATAGGTTGTACTGAATAGTCTTTTTTTTTTTTTTTTAACCCTTACTTTCTCTCTTGGGGTCAATACTGTGTATTGTCTGAAAGGCAGGAGAGCAGTAAGGGCTAGGCAATGGGGGTTAAGTGACTTGCCCTGGGTCACACAGCTAGGAAGTGTCTGAGGTCAGACTTGAACCCAGGACCTCCCGTTTCTAGGCCTGGCTCTCAATTCACTGAGCCACCCAGTTGCCCCCTATACTAAATAGTCTTAAGCAAAGCAAAAAAAAAAATTTGCAATTTCAAAAGCCTAATAATTTGGTTTTTTAAAAAGCTGTGTAGTTTTTAAAAAAGAATTTACAGTAGTAAAAAGAACAATGGAGTCAGAGTCATTCTTCAATTTACTCCTTTTGTGATTTGTATTATTTTATTCATAAACTCTGAAACATATTATCTCACCCATAAAATGGAGAATTCTTATATTAGTTCACAAGACTATTGAGAGAAAAAACCCAAAATGTTAGCTATCACTAGTAGTAAGTAGGTGTTCATTTTGGCACTAAAGTAGTAGTAGTAATAATAATAATAATAATAAATTTATACATAGCACTTGTAGATGTATCAAACATTGTAAAGTACATTACAATTATTTCATTTAATACTTACAACCACCTTGGGACATAGGTACTATTATTATCTATAATCTCCATTTTATAGAAGTTAAGTGACTTGCTTAAGAGTTACACAGCTTAGTAAGTGTCTGAAAATAGCTTTGAATTGAGGTCTTCCTGACTTCAGGCCCAGGACTCTATCTGCTGTACTACCTCATTGCCTCAAACCACCTGAAATTCCTAAGGGATTGAGATTAGAGTAATAAAGGCACCAAGTCTA
This sequence comes from Gracilinanus agilis, assembly GCF_016433145.1. Taxonomy (NCBI): domain Eukaryota; kingdom Metazoa; phylum Chordata; class Mammalia; order Didelphimorphia; family Didelphidae; genus Gracilinanus; species Gracilinanus agilis. The sequence goes on along the minus strand of NW_025366933.1, from coordinate 3,578 downwards.
AATTGGACAATTTAGTGGTATATTTTGTGCTCTGGAAATCATCACTGGAGCCAACCAGTCAGCACTTTTAGTTGTAAAGATAAAAAGAAATTCTTAAAGTCATACGACTATCTTTTCCCTCAGATAATTACTCTTGCTTTGTAAGTGGAACCATTGACTTAATGATGGCTTTGGATTAATATTTATCTTATTATCTTATTAATACCTTATCATGTAACATGATATATTAATATTATTAATACATAATTACTATGTATTAGTAATAATACATATGCACCTGTCACCTGTCATCTTCATTGTAGTACATATACATATATATATATATATACACACACATATATACTATATCTGAAATTTTAGTTGCTGTGATTACTAGTGGGACGAGGTAAGAACAGGGATGGAAGATAAGGCTGTTTAACACTGACCTCTTCTCCCTCCAAACATATAAACCAACTCAATGCCTTACAGATACCAATGTGAAGTACCACCTTTTTGTACATAAATGTTTATAATGCTAATATTTTATATATTTAGTTTTATATCTATATTACAAAGGTCTCTCTTCATGTTCTTTAAAAAACTATATTAATATTAGGATAAAACACATAAAAATTGAGTATTAGATCATTTTTTAGATTTGCTATTTAAATAATGAAAATTGTAACAAAATGTAAAAAATACCCAAAAGAGATCAAAAGCTGACATAAAAACAAACAAGACTTTTTGTTATTTTGTAAACGTACATGTTATAGTTTCTGACAAGCGAACATCCAGAGTGTCCTCCTAGCACCTAATGTTAGGAGAAATTGAAAGTGGCCTCCAGCATATTGTGTGAACTCCTTATGGTGAAATTATGGAAGAACATGGAAAAGAGATGCACAGAATGAGCAGGTACGAATAGTTTGTGATAGGTATCAATGGAAGGAATTCACAAATTGATGAGAAGTTAGATCTATTTGCGAATCTGAGTAATAAAGATATTAAAATTTTTAAATAACTTAAAACTCATGGTTTTATGCATAGTGTCTTTTAAATGTCTAATATGTATTTGTTACAAATTACTCTTTTCTTCCAAAATATTGTTCTTCTGAACTAGGTTTCTGTGTTAGACTTTTCCCAAACTGCAGTTCCTACCATTCTATTTATGTACTTTAATAGTTTCATTTCCCTCTTTAGAGTCAATCTCCAGCTGAGTTTATGATGCTGAAAATACAATAGCCTTCTTTTGATTGCATATCTGACTGTGGTCCCCTACTAAGGAAAACTTGTGAAGATTTACTTTTCAGTACCAGGAACCCTCAAATGTCCTATAACTGGCTCTCCTCTATAAAAACCTTCTTTCAAAGTTCCTAAATTCGTCATGTACACCTTTAGGAGTTTTAAGTCAGGGTTACCATTATAAGGGGGTACTGGCTTATATTTCAAAACATTTAAGCCTCAGTGTCTTCCACCTCTATGGAAAGATTTGATCTTCAGGTGATGCAGATATTTCAGGCATTTATTAGTAGCAGGCAGATGAGGATACCTTCACTAATGTTCCTGAAACATGACCTTTAAAAACAAATGTTGTTCTTCCCACAAGACAATCCCTGACAACTGCCTCTGCCTCGACAATTCTCATCTCGGAATCTCTTGGCTTCGGAGAATTTCTTTCAAGCCTCAACTAAAACTTCACCTTCTGCAAAATCTGTTCCAGATCTTTACTGGTCTCCCTCTGAGACTAAGTCTCATTTATCCTGTTTATATATCTTGCCTGTATACAGGCTGTTTGCATATTTCCCCTCCAATTAGATTGTGATCTCTTGGAGAGCAGGGACTATCTTTTGCATCCCCAGAGCTGGGCACATAAAAATGCTGGTCGATTAATTAAAAAAAAAACAACAAAAAATTATCCCCAGCAATCCATGATTTCTCCATATACTTTTTTTTTAAAGGATTTATTAAAGTTATTTCCCTTGTCACTGAAAGCTACTAAGTGACCTGGGTTTGTTCTTTCCAAGGTATGGCGACACTGGGCCACCCACTTTAACCTCTCTGGGCTTCATTTTAGGTCCTTATCTGTAAAATAGCTATGATATCTGCACTACCTACCTCACAGTGTTGTGAGAAAAAGTACTTTGTAAACTTAAAAATGCCATTAAAAAAACAAGAGAAAAGAAAGGAAAAGAAAAGAGCAAAGCTCTTCCACCTCAGGACTTCCAGTTTGTAGTCAAGGGATGACAGCTCCGTGAGGGAAAAGGGCAGTCCCCAGGCACGAGCTCTGGGAAGGGTCTCACTCTCGGGGAAGGAGCCAGTCAACCCGATTGAAGAATGGGGATCTATTTCCTGGACCACCCTATAACTTGTAAGTTTGACAAAGACCAATAAACAACAACAGTCCCCATCATCTGTCACCGAAGCCTGGGAGCTGGCGCATCAGGTTTGTAGCTTTAGCGGGCAATGAGGGCGCGTGGGTTGCCGGGAAATCCGGGTCCCCTACCTGCAGGGGTCTCGGGCGACGGTTACGGGCCCTCTCCCTACCACACTAAGCGCTGTTTAAATCCTTCGAAATTCGAATACAGCCCCATAGTTCCAGCTGGCTCTTCGCCACGCCCAGTTTCATGCCAGTCTCCTCTTTTGCGCAGGCTTAAAGAGATCCGCACAGTGCCTGCCGGGAAGAGTAGTTTCTCCAGCTCAGATTCGACGAGAAGGAGAAGGGAAGGAAGGAGAGTCAAGAACTACAAAGTCCAGAGTCGCAGGGAAGCGGCGAGAAGGTGTGACACACTGGGGGCATTCAAACCTTTGGACTCAGTTAAGTGGGGAATCCCCGATCGCGTCACTGGGGCGGGGTCGGCAAAAGGGAGTCTTAATAATCCTGACGTCTTGGTTTCCACGAAGTTCACGAGTACCCTGGGAAGTGGAAGCGGCTTCCCACACGTTTCTCTGTTCTCAAGCCAGTGAGGCGCGAGGCTGGGCTTCGGTGGAAGCCCTTCTGTCTATGGCCAGGGGCTTCGAGCTCGCGCAGGCAGATGGCAGCCGCCGGGTGGCCTTGTTGCCTGGTGAGACGGTGATTGGACGCGGGCCTCTGCTGGGCGTAAGTATGCGAGGGGCTCCCAGGTGCAGCCGAGTCCGCCGTGAGAGTCTGCTCCACTGGCAGCCCTGAGGGCCTTTAAATATCCCAGAAACTCTTGGGAAGGTGATCTCTTTGTGAGGCAGGCGCTAGCTTTAGAGCGATGTATTGCTCTTATTGTCACTGTTTTCTTCCCGAAAGCAAAGTCCCTCGGTGCCAAGATGCGCTGGTAACGCCAAGATGCAAGTTAAACTTTTAATTTTTATCTACATTATTAACATTTACTTAAGTCTAGGCAATCAATAGAACAATAAGCCAATTCCCAAATGAAGTATTCGCCTGGTTTTTGAGGTGTAAATGCTCAAACCGACACATTTAACTATCGGCTCTCAGCTCCAGCAACATCTGTATTGTGAGTGCAATGATTGTTCTAAAAGGTTACTATTTGGGATGCCATATTTTGAAATTATAAACAAATTTAACAGCATTTCAAAGTAATATCTACAAACACTCCCGTTCCCCCCCCCCC
>NW_025366932.1:0-6611 GCF_016433145.1 Gracilinanus agilis | reverse complement strand
AGACAGAGAGAGAGAGAGAGAGAGAGAGAGAGAGAGAGAGAGAGAGAGAGAGAGAGAGGAGATCAGTGAATTGGGCATGCAACTAAAAAAACTAGAAAAAGAGCAAAATAGAAATCCTCCTTTAAAGACCAAATCAAAAGAGAAATTAATAAAATTCAAAGTAAAGGAACTATTGTACTAATAAATAAGATTAGGAGCTGGTTCTTTGAAAAAATAAAATAAAAGTATTGATTAATCTAATTTTTAAAAGAAAGAAGAGGATCAAATTAACAGTATCAAAAATAAAAAGGTTAACTCAACCCTAATGAAGAAGAAATTATGGCAATTATAAAGAGCCATTTTCCCTAACTATATGACAATCGAGGTGAAATTGATGAATATTTACAAAAATATAAATTGCCTAGATTAACAGTAGAAGAAATAGAATACCTAAATAATCCCATATCAGAAAAAGAAATTGAACAAGCCATCAGAGAATTCCCTAAGAAAAAATCCCCAGTGCCAGATGGATTCACAAATGAATTCTATCAAACATTTAAACAACTAATACCAATACTATATAAACTATTTGAAAAAATAAGCAAAGAAGTAGTCTTACCAGTTTCTTTTTATAACACAAATATGGTACTGATTTCCAAACCAGGAAGATCAAAAACAGAAAGAAAACTACAGACCAATCTCCTTAATGAACATAGATGCAAAAATCTTAAATAAAATACAAAGAGACTATAGCAAGTTATCACAAGGATTATTCACTATGACCACATGGGATTTATACCAGTAATTGAAGACTGGTTTAATATTAGGAAAACCATCCACATAATTGACCACATCAACAACCAAACTAACATAAATCACATGATTATCTCAATAGATGCAGAAAAACCTTTGATAAAATACAACACCCATTCCTACTGAAAACACTAGAAAATATAGGAATAAAATGGCCTTTCCTCAAAACACTAATCAGTATTTATATAAAACCATCAGCAAGTATCATCTGCAATGGGGATAAAGTTAGAAGCTTTCCCAATAAAATCAGGAGTGAAGCAAGGATGCCCATTATCACCTCTATTATTTAATATTGTACTACAAATGCTAGCAGTAGCAATTAGAGAAGAAAAAGAAATTGAAAGGATTAAAGTAAGCAATGAGGAAACTAAATTATCACTCTTTGCAGATGATATAATGGTATACTTGGAGAATCCAAGAAAATCAACTAAGAGGCTAGTGGAAATAATAACTTTAGCAAAGTTGCAGGATACAAAATAAACCCACACAAATCATCAACATTTCTATATGTTTCCAACAAAACTCAGCAGCAGTAGTTAGAAAGAGAAATTCTATTTAAAACAAACTGATGCAAAGTGAAATAAGCAGAACCAGGAGAGCATTGTACAAAGAAACAGAAAGTGGCATGATCAAATGCAATAGACTTTGCTACTAGTAGTAATGCAATGATCCAGGACGATCCCAAGGGAATTATGAGAAAGAATGCTATCCACATCCAGAGAAAGAACTGTGGGAGTAGAAACATAGAAGAAAAATATATGATTGATCATTTGTCTGTAGGGTTTGCTGTTTTGGTTTAAAAGATTACTCTATTAAAAAAAATTAGTAATGTGGAAATAGGTATTGAGTGATAACCCATGTATAACCCAGTGGAATTGCTAATTGCTTGTCAGCTCCAGGAGCAGGGAGGGAAGAGGGGAAAAAGACAACATGAATCATGTAACCATGGAAAAATGAAATAAAGAAACAAAGATAGAGAGATAGATAGAGAGATAGAGAGAGATTCAAACCAGTCCCAAATGACTTTAAAAACTTCACCCCTGTCAACACTCATTGCAGGCTTTTTTTTTTTTTTCAACAGATAGGCATGCAACAATTTTGCCTTTTCACAAATTATTGCCTAAGAAATGCTATCACCTGCAAAATGTTTTTCATTTATCCAAATCAATAACAATTTCTCTGCCTCCTCTAATATCTGGGATCTGTGTTTCATCACAACTTTCACTCCTTTAATAATATCAGCTGTTTTGATGGTCTCTTAATTTTTCAAGTCGTTCTCAGCATAAGATACTCTAATGGGGGATCAGAAACATGGATACCACTCTCATATTTCTTTTGTTGTTGTTTTTTTTATGTTTTTAAACCCTTAACTTCTATGTATTAATTCCTTGGTGGAAGAGTGGTAAGGGTAGGCAATTGGGGTCAAGTGACTTGCCCAAGGTCACACAGCTGGGAAGTGTCTGAGGCCAGATTTGAACCTAGGACCTCCCATCTCTAGGCCTGGCTTTCAATCCACTGAGGTACCCAGCTGCCCCCACTTTCATATTTCTTTATAATTTCTTTTTAAACCTCTATTGTAGTTCTAAATAATTTCATTTTCACCTGGTTTTATAACTAACTTTCACGGGATTCTTAATGACTTAGTTGCATAAAAATATATCTCAAAAGTCACAAAAGCCACAAAAAGTAAATAAGAGATTGAACAGGGTTCTGTCCTGAGAGAGAGCTGTGCTGAGACTAACACATGATCCTCTGACTTCCCAATATCTTGACATCAACAAGTTCTAGGAAGCACATGAGTGCCAAGAAAATGTCAAATACTGTGACAATCTATTCTAGCCAGAATGCATCAAACACCAGCTTTGACAAGTTCCAAAACCGTTGGGTACCAAGATTTGTCTTTTTTCTAATTCTTGTTCTGTTAATCTAGGCAATTTATATTTTTGTAAATATTCATCCCTTTCGTTTAGATTGTCACTTTAAGGAAATAAAAAAAATAGATTGTTGGTTTTATTGGCATAAAGTTTGCCAAATTAGCTACTAATTATTGCCTTTATTCCTCAATGGTTATGTATTTGTCTTTTTCATTTTTGATATTGTTAATTTGTATTTCTTTTTTTCTTAATCCAATCTGATAATGGCTCAAATCTTTTGATTTAAAAAAAATCTAGCCCCTAGATTTATTTATTAATCCAATGAGTTTTTTTTTAACTTACAGTTTTGTCAATCTCTCCTTTTTTTCAGGATTCCTATTTTGGTTTTTAATTAAGGGGGTTTTATTTGTTGGTTTTCTAGTTGTTTATTTTTTAATTTTTAATTCATAAATCTGCTTTTTATTAATGAAAGATTTTAGAGTTTTTCCCTAATTACTGATTTTACTGATTCCTATAAGTTCTGTTAAGTTGCCTCTTCTTGTGATCTTTAATGAAATTATTGACTGTTTCTATCTCTTTTAATTAGGTCTCTCTTTGCCTTTGCCTTGAGATCATAAAAGGTATCTATATCCCTGACATTTTTTTTTAAATTTCAAATGAATACTAGATTCTATTTCAGGCCTTTTCTGTGGGTATATCTTTCTGTTTCATGTGTTTCTTATAAACAGCATATTGTTAAATTCGAATACATTTTCCCCTCCACTTCTGTTTTATGAGTTCATCCCTTTCATATTCACAGTTATGATTTCTAATTCCATGTTTCCCTTTATCCTATTCTCTTTTACTTATCCTTCCCTTTTACTCTGCTCCCTCTTTAAGTCTCCTTTTGACTAATGCCTCACTTAATCTCCCTACCTTATTATTACCCCATTTTTTCTTAACCTCTTTTTCTTCCTATTTCCTGTTCAATAAGATGTTTTCCAGTACATAGCCATCTGTGTATGTGTATTCTCTCCTTTAACCAGTTCAAGTGAAAGTGAGGTTCAAGCATAGTCTGCTTCCCCCATCCACTGTCCCTTACTTTTTTTGTAAACCCATTTGTACGCCCCATTTCTGTAAAATAAATTTCCTTGTTGCTCTCCCTTTTTTCCTCTTTTAGAATAGTCTACTTTCCCACCTATATCATTCTTCTTTTGAGATCATCCAAACAAAATAGAATCACATCTAGTCCTTCTACCTACTTAAACTTCCTTTTACTGACTTTTTTCCAACTTGTTGATTAGTAGGATCCTAGGTTTCCAATTTTTCCTTTTCCTCTTAATTTTCCTGATACTTTGGGTTTTGCCCATTTAAATAGGATACTAGAGAGATAACGAACTGCATTGTTCCCAGACTATTGTGTTTATATATTAAAATTTGCAAAAAATATTTTTAAGCAATTTGATATGATTTAAAATATTTTACTTAATGGTCTTAACTCTACTTTTCAACACATTAAAAATTAATTTTATGTTATTTTAATTGTTCAAATTCCCAATCAACAGTGGTTTTCAATGTGAGGGTAGAAGACTACTTGGCTGGGTGTCATGAAGAAGATTAAAGTTTCAGATACAGGTTAAAATAGTTAATTTTGGAGGTTCCTTGCAACTCTGAGGTTTTGTGGCAAACCATTGACTTCCTGGTCTTGTTTTGACCACCTGGTTTCACGACTTTTGGTTTACACCAGACTCTGACATATATCCCACTTCAAACCCAGCTCAAACCATGACTCCCTAGCCTCCAGCCCAGTAGCCTTCTCATACCATCAATACCTTTCATCTCTATAGCCTCAGACTATAATTGGTAAATTCATTCTCACAACCTTTATTCGGGGAAGTTTCCATGCAAGCTATGCTCACTTCAAATCCAGTTCATTCCATAGCTCCTCATATTATTTCCTGATTCCCCTCTCCCTCATTTTAGCTCTCTTTAATGTAAGTTCCTTGGGGCAGGAACTGCGCTTCTTTTTGCTTCCATGTGTAGTCCCTGCATTAGTATTGTGGCTTGCACAGAGTAAGAGCTTAATAAATACCCTATCTATTTAATTTAAGTTTCCCTTCCAGTTCTAAATTTATATATTTATTATTATCAAGTACCGCTTGCCACTGGTACTTGATCCTTTACTGAATATATTGCCCTGAATGCTATCCATGTACATCCATGTTTGAAGAATCATCCAGAAGTCAACTCTCCTGATGATCCAAGAGGACTTTGCTCCTAGGCATTTATACATATTCATTCATACCTTCTAGCTGAATTTCATCCAAAACATTTCTAATGGTAGTGGAAGAATCCAAACATATACTCACCAGAAAATGAATCATGAGAGCAATGATCAACTCGACATTCAGTAACCTGGGTAGAAATTGATTGAATTAGGCTCCATATAATACATCTACTTCTGTGCAAATAAGTGCCTAATATATAAGTATATAGTTAGATAAGGTCTACCCAATTTAATAAACTAATCAGGGTTTCAAAACATTATGAAAGTAGACTCCTTGAAATAAAATATTAATTTATTTCTGATATGAAGGAAGTAAAGTAAATAAATAATAAATCCATCAGACCCCACCCCCTGGAGAAATAATACCTCAAGTTTTATCCTTTATTATCAGCTAATATATTAGTGGAATTTGAAACGCTGAGAAAATGAGTTGCCAAATAAACAATTTAGGAGTAAGACAAGATAACACAAAAGGAGGAATAGGCATTTAATTAAGGAACCTTAAAGTCTTACTTGTTCGTGGTTGGGCTATGCCAATATGAAAAAAAAAGATGGCAAACTTCTATTCTCCTTTTTGCAATTTCTATTCATTATTCCTGGCTTTGCCATCTGGGGCTAAAAAAATAATAGCAGAATTAATTTGAAAGAACAAAAGTTCAAGAATTTCAGGAGAAAAATGAAAAAGAACAATAGGAAATAAGAGACCCAAAAGGACATGATCTCAAACTAAAACACAAGGCAGTAATCATCAGAATTATTTTGGAACTGGTTAAGAAATTGGGAAAATGTTCAATGGAAGTAATTAAGTAAAGTAGATCTAGGAGCAGTCAAAAAATAGTTAAATCATGTTGGTTAAACCTAAGGTCACTATGGCCAGGGAGTTTACCAAAAAAGGAATAGAGATTATCATAAAGAATGAAATGGATAATTTTGATTACATAAAATGTTAATACTTTTGCACTAGCAAAACCAAAATAGCTAGAATTAGAAAGGAAAGTTAAATGGAGAAATAACTCTGCAGTAAATTTCTCTGATAAAGTCTGATATAAGAATAAGCTATTCTCTAATAGTCAAAGAAAATGAATAGGCAGTTTTCAGAAGAAGAAACATAAGCTATAAACAACCACTCCAAAAAATGTATATAGTCATTAATGATAAGAGAAAAGCAAATTGAAACAACTCTGAGGTTCTACCTCAAACCCATCAATTTGAAAAAGAAGACAAAAGAGGGAAATGGCCATTATTGAAAGAGATATAGAAGGATACAAAACACTAGTGCCCTAATGGTGCAGCTGTGTATTGGCCTGACCATTCTGGAAAACTATTTGGAACTCTACCAAAAAAATAATAAACTTTCCACGTCCTTTGTGCTAACAATATATGTACCCCCAAAGAGGTCAAAGTCAGAAGCAAAGGACTCATATGTACAAAAATATTTATAGACATGTTTTTTGTAATAGCAAAGAACTAGCTAGAAACAAAGTGGGTGTCCATGAATTGAGTAATGGCTGAACAAATTTGCAGACCCTCAACAACTCTTCTCTGGAATGCTAAAATAATCTTCTAATTGGACTCCTAAACCTAAATCTCTCCTAGTTTCAGTTAATCCTCCATCCATCTCATCATCATCATCACTAACATTTAAATTATACTTTCATGTTTGCAAAGCTATATATATA
>NW_025366931.1:0-2476 GCF_016433145.1 Gracilinanus agilis | reverse complement strand
TCACCCTAGACAATATAAAATACTAAGAATCTATCTACCAAAATAAACACAGGAATTATATGAACACAACTACAAAACACTTTCCAAACAATTAAAACTAGATCTAAACAATTGGAAAATCATTGATTGCTCATTGGTATGATGAGCTAACATAATAAAAATGACCATTCTACCCAAATTAATTTAATGTTTTAGTGCCATACTTATCAAACTACCAAAAACCATTACTGAATTAGAAAAAAAACTATAATAAATTTGATTTAGAAGAACAAAAGATCAAGACTATCAAGGGAAATAATGAAAAAAAAAACATGAAGGAAGGTGGCCAAGCAGTACCAGATATTAAACTATACTTTAAAGCAGCAGTTTACAAAACAATATGGTACTGGCTAAGAGACAGAAGGAAGGAATAGTGGAATTGACTTGGGTTAATTGATGTTAGCAAGACAGTGTATGATAACCCAAAACGCCTAACTTTTTGGACAAAAATCCACTATTTGACAAAAACTGCTGGGAAAATTGGAAAACAACATGGGAGAGATTAGGTTTAGATCCACATCTCACACTCTACACCAAGATAAATTCAGAAAGGGTGAATGACTTGAATATAAAGAGAATATAGGTGGGGTTACTTCCCAATTCTCAGCTGGCAGCAGAAGCAGTCTCTGGGATTGGCATCAACCAGTGGGGCAGGAATCTCAGGAGTCGGCAGGCAAAGGCATCAGCAGTAGCAGGCAGGCAGCAGCAGGTATCCAGCACTGGAACAGTCTAGCAGGAGCTGGGATTGGCACAGGGTGGCAGGAAAAAGCTAGGGATCCAGGGAGTTGGTGGGAGAGGCTCAAACTGGATGAAGCAGCTTCCAAGATAATCAGAAGGCAAAAACAAACTGGTATCAGCAAAACCACAGCATTTAAAACCACTTACCTCTTTCAAAAAATTGCTCAAAAGAACTGAGCAAAGTGGCCAAAAATACAGACTTCCGGTTAAGATGGTGGCAGAGTAAGGAGCAGCTGCTCGATCTCTCCTAACTGAAGCATACAGGACTCCTCAAGGGGACACAAAAATGAGTCCAGACGAACGAGGGAACCCCACAACAGGGTGCAGCATTGAAGGTACGTGGAATCGGGCATTTCCACGCTATAAAGGGATGAAACAGCTCTCACTAAAACGCAAGAGGAAGAAGCCCGCCCCCCCCCCACCACCACCACACCACACACAGCACCAAGGCCAACACATGGGAGTGAAAACAGGACTAGGGCAACCAGAAAATCACTAGCAGCCCCAGGGCTTGTACCTGTGAGCTGCAAGAAATGGGACATCAAGTGGCTGGGGGGGCGCACGGACATTCCCGAGAGTCTGTGCGGGTGAAGGCACTGCCTCAGGTATGGACAAAGATCTCTAATGCAGGGACTTTCCCAAGCGTCTCTGTGGGTGAAGGCATTGCCCCAGGAGTGAAAAAAGATCTATAAAGCAGGGACTTTCCCCCAAGCTTCTGCATGGGGGAAGGCAGTGCCTTAGGAGAGAATAGAGATCTCCAGTGCAAGCTAGGACATCAAGTGAGGACCTCGTCCAGGCAGGAGCACAGCTGTGGAAGCAGCCCTCCAAGACCGCTGAAGGAGCGTCAAGCAGAGGGGCAGACTGGGGACAACCAGGAGGCTTGACCCCGAGGACAAGGAGACCAGAGCCCTCCGGAACTTAGAAACAGTAGGCAGTCCATGAGTGTGAAGACAAAGCTGAAAAGGGGAGGCGCCAAAAATGGCAAGACATAGGGAAGCCCAGAAGAAAAGGACTATCAAGAAAAACTCTGGAACACTCAACAATTTCTACACAGAGTAAATCCAGACAACAGAGGAGGAAAAACAAAAAATCTAAACCTTCACAAGAGGGCAATATAGACATTGAAAGGATCCATAGATCACCTTCTACACTCGATCCAGATAAAACCACGCCCAGGAATATAATAGCCAAATTCAAGAGTTTCCAAGTAAAAGAAAAAAATCTTACAAGAAGCCAGAAAAAGACAATTGAAATATCAAGGAGCACCAATCAGGATCACACAGGATCTGGCAGCCCCCATGCTGAAAGACCGCAAAGCTTGGAACACAATATTCAGAAATGCAAGAGAGCTCGGCCTTCAGCCACAGATCAACTACCCATAGAAACTGACTATATACTTCCAGGGGAAAGTATGGGCATTCAACAAAATTGAAGAGTTCCAAGTTTTTGCACAAAAGAGACCAGGACTAAAAGGAAAGTTTGATACACAACCACAAAAATCAAGAGAAACATGAAAAGGTAAATAAGAAACAGAGGGAAAAGAAAGAAAACTCATAATTTTTTAAACTTGACTCTTTAAGGGCTTAAATAAGATCTAATTATCTGTATTACTATGTGAAGAAATGCTACGTATAATTCTCTGCAGTGAACTCTACTCACTATTACAATATCCACTATTATAGCAACCAGAAGAATAATT
>NW_025366930.1:0-3114 GCF_016433145.1 Gracilinanus agilis | reverse complement strand
AGAAGGAAAACGTGTGTGGAGGGTATTCGAGGTTGCCAGCATTGTGGGCACTCGGCGATTGTCTACGAGTTTCCCTTTTTGAGCCTTGGTTTCTCCAGAAGGATGACGTATGCTGGCTCTCTGGGTCCTGCAGAGACCTCTGTATTGTTCCCCCACACCCACCCCGCCGCTGGATCTGGCATTTGTTAGTCTGCTTTGCGGAAGAGTGATGTGGCCAGCGTCCAATCAGAATCTTTGTTTCGCATTGCTTGTTAGGCGGTTCCTCTTTGTTTCTTTTTTCTTTTTTTTGGTTAGAGAAAAATGGAGTTGGTTTGTTCCAACTTCTGAGGTAAATGTTTCTGCTCATTAAAAAATGACTTTATATTTTTCACTAACCATCGTTTGTAAGACAATCTCTGAGCCCCATTGCCTCTTGTACTTCTTTTCCTCAGCGTTACGTACTTCATTTTGAAATCCTTTTTTTAACTTGAATTTTATTGATTTTTCACCTCTTTTTTTCACTGATACCTCACGTAAATGACGCTTGAAAACAGGTTTGCTTTATGGAAAATGTCTGTGGATGGATTTGTTTTTGCTGCAGTAAGGAAAATTATGAGTGAAGGTGATCATACTCAGTGCGGGGAAGAGGGGCAATGTTGTTTAAAGCAATCCTTGTATTAATGGGGCTGTTTTCAGCATTTCCCGTATCCAGGGAGACGCAGGTGATTTCTTTCCTTTTGCAGATCATTTAGGTGCGACTGGTTTTCCCCTCTAATATTGTAAATAGAGTAGAGGGTTCGTCCTTAAGCTGGGAAGGAGCAAGATAAGGTGGGGAGAAAATGAGAGATAGAGAAGGGAATGAAAGTGTAACAGAAAAAGGAACAGGAAGGGAGAGGAAGGAAATAAAGAGACAGAGGGAGAAAAGGAAGACAGAATGAAGGGGAGTGTAAAGAGAGGAGAGCGAGAGGGGAAAAGGGAAGGAAAGGTGTAGAAAGAAGGAATCAGAGAGGGTGTCAGAGAGAGATACGGGCAGACTTAGAGACTGAGAGAAAAAGAAAGGGAGGGAGGGAAGGAGAGACAGAAACACCCAGAGACAGAAAAGAGAGAAATAAGGGTGGAATGAGGCAGAGACAATCAGTGAGTGGGAAACAGACAGAGATGGAGGGAGAGAAAGAGAAATGGAGAGAGGGAGACAGATAAAGAGAGATAGGAGAAATGGAGAGAGATGTAAAGAGGGACAGAGAAGGAGTGTGAGATTGAAAGATAGGGAAAGGAAGACAGACAGAGTCAGAGATTGGTGGAGAGGAGATTTAGACAGAAGAGGAGGGAGAGACACAGATCAAGTCAGAGAAAGGCAGGCAGAGAGAGTGATTACAGATTTAGGAAACATATAAGAGGTAGAAAAACAAAGCCAGAGATCACAAAGATGGAGAGAGAAATAGAGAGGTAAAGAGACAGAGGGAGAGTGAAGGTAAGATTCAGAGACGGGTGTGTATGTGTAAAGAGAAAGACAAAGTGCAGGGAGACAGATAAGACACAGAGAGGGAAAGAGAGAAATAGAGATAGAGGGAAAGAGACCTAGAGGGATGAGACACAAAAAGGAGAGAAGATAGAGAATGAGACACAGTCAAAGAGACTGTGAAAGATGAGTCAGTGAGGGACAGAGATATAGAGAGAAAAAGGCAAAAGAATGAGAGAAGGAGAGTGAGAGAGGTACAGGGAGAGACAGAGAGGAGGAGAACAAAGTGAGAGATGTGAACAAGAGAAAAAGAAAGGGGGAGAGAGTGATAGAATGACAGGCATAGGAAAGACAGGGAGACAGACAGAGGTACAGAGATAGGGAGATAAGCAAGGGGAGAGACATGGACAAAGGAGAGACATAAACAAAGACACAGACAAAATCAGAGAAACAGAGATAGAATGACAAATTGAGAGGCGAGGGAGACAGAAGGAATGAGACATAAAGGTGAAGAATAGAAATGAAGAGACACAGAGAAAGATAATGAAGGAAAGAGAGAAAGAAAGAGTCAGAGAGTTCCAGTGAGAGAAAGAGGAAGTGAGGGAGAGACAGAAGAAACAGAAAGAAAGACATTGGAAGAGAGAGAGAGAAACCAAGAGAAAAAGAGACAGATATAAGCAGAAAGTGATGGAGAAAAGAGAGTTGGAAAGAAGAGAAAAGTGTCAACATGGAATCTAGAGTTCCCAAACTTGTAGCTTAGTGAGGTATGATGAACCCCAAGTTTAGAAATAGTTTGTAGGTTGGAGACCCCCAAAGCTTGTCCTTATTCCCTGTTCCCCTGAGAATCCACCCTGAAGGGAATCTCTGGCTAGCAGTTGCAGACTGAATAATGGACCCCAGGGTAAATGCTAAATACTATTTTGTCCTAGGTAGTCTTCCCCATGGTATCAAAGACCCTTCTCAGGAAGACTACCTGGCAGGGACCATTCCTTTAGTATCCTTTGTGTAAGCAGTCCCTTTCCCTTACACCCTAGCCTCTGGCTATGATCCCTTTCTCTAGCTTGATTGTATGCTGTCAGTATAATGTCAGTCATCTTCCCCAGCCCCTGGATCTTCCCAATGGAATATAAGTTCCCCAATTTCCTTTGTTGCTGGGAGTCCTCATATAGAGCGGTGGCACTCCCAGGGGGATCAGGGAGCAGAGCGAAGCAGTGTTCCTTTAGACTTTGCCCAAGGCGCAGCTCTGCATAAGAGGCCAAGTAGCCCTCATCCCCCTTTCCTTGATTAAAGAGTGGTTTTATGACTATTTAATAGTTCTGCATTTTTTCTAAGTTAACAAAGAATAAATATATATGAGGGAGAGAGGAAGCGAAAGAGAAGAGATGTGAGAGACAGTTGGATGAAGGGAGAGAAGCAAAATGAGACAGAGACAGGGAGAGGAAGAGAAATGGCAAAGAGGAGAAAGGGAGGGGGAAAGAAAGGGAGCGACAAGGATTTGAGAGACCTAAGGAGAGAGAGGGTGAAAAATAGGAAGGAAACACAGGGAGAGGAAGAGAGAATGAAAGACAGAGACAGATTCATGGAAATATCAGTGTAGAGACTGAAAAATAGACACACACACATACACACACACACACACAGAGAGAGAGAGAGAGAGAGAGAGAGAGAGAGAGAGG
>NW_025366929.1:0-2442 GCF_016433145.1 Gracilinanus agilis | reverse complement strand
TGCGGGTGATGGAATACTATTGTGCTAAAAGGAATAATAAACTGGAGAAGTTCCAGGCGAACTGGAGAGACCTCCGGGAACAGATGCAGAGTGAAAGGAGCAGAGCCAGAAGAACACTGTACACAGAGACTGACATTCTGTGGTAAAATCGAATGTAATGGACCTCTGTACCAGCAGCAATACAATGACCCAGGACAATTCTGAGGGATTTATGGTAAAGATGCTACCCACATTCAGAGGAAGGACTGCAGGAGAGGAAACATATAAGAAAAACAACTGCTTGAACGCATGGGTTGGGGTGGACATGATTGGGGATGTGGACTCGAAACTACCACACCAATGCAACTACCAACAATTTGGAAATTGGTCTTGATCAAGGACACATGACAAAACTAGTGGAAATGCGCATGGGTAGGGGGGGCGCGGGGGGGGGTTGAAGGGGAAAGGAGGAGCATGAATCATGTAACCATGTTAAAAATGAATATTAATAAATGTTAAAAAAAACCCATCAGAAAACCCAAGGACTTGTGATCATCTAAGACTTAGATTCTAAGTCATCCTCTCTAATTTTTCATATGATTTGAAGAATAAGCAGGATGATTTTGCTATGAAAAATCTTAATTATATAAATACATATAATATGTATGTGAATATAAGATTTCTATGAACTGATGCAAAATGAGCAGAATCAGAAAAAACAACATCCATAATGATTGAGAAAATGCCAATAGAAAACAGTGGAAACAACAACTGAATACTGTGAAATTATAATAACTTAGCTTGTTCTCAAAGAAAAGATATGAGAATACACCAAATTTTCTTCTTTGTAGGTATAGAGGACTGTGAATGTGGAACACTACCTCTATAATGTTATTTTAGTTAGTTTTATTGAACTAATTTTTTTCTTATTTTATTTTGGTTATAAAGGATGATTAAATGTGAGAGGAAGGGAGGGATATACCAGAAAAGAAAAGTCATCTAAAAGCAAAAAATATCAATAATCATTTAAAAAAAGAAAGATTAGTGGAAAAAAGGGGTTTATTATAGTTGAGAGATTCCAAGGGATTAAAGACAGCTCATCAAAAGGAATTATTACTTGAAGAAAATAATGGGTAACATGTCAATCATTTGGTGAAGTGTGATCACTATTTTAGCAAGACACAAAGAAAAGATCAAAAGTCCTTGCTTCCCACTGGAGAATATATTGAAGGCTGAAAAGTATGCGTTTTTGTGTTGCAGTGAAAGAATCTATATTATACTTTATAAAAATTCTGACAGACTTTCCTTGCTAAAGAAATATATTATTTATATATTATAAAATATAAATTAATATCCAATAACTCCAAGTATTATATTTTATAAAGTTTATTAATAATCATTTAAAGTAGAAGAAATAAAAGGAACAAAACCAAACCTGAGTAAAATTCTCCTCCTTCTCACCTCACCCCACCTCCACAACCATGTTTCCAGAAGAAGAAAGAAAGAGGTGGGGCTACATCAAAATATATCCTCCCTACTATAAGGATGTAGGTAAACACGTAAATAGGATGCTGTGATTTAGAGTCCTGGGGAGCAGATTCTAATTATACAATATTAAATAGATGTTAAAAGGGGATATAAGTATTTGTGTTGGTTTCTAGAATAATAATTTAACTAATAGTGAATGATAGAGATAGGGCAATAAATAAAAAATCTGGGTTCCCAAGCCAAAAAGAGATAATCAGGCAGAGAGAGAGAGAGAGAGACAGAGAGAGAGAGAGAGAAGCATCCCCTTATCCTTTGTTAATTACTAAACGGAGAGTTTTCCATCTCTTTTGTTAAGCAGAGACTAGATAGGAATCTTGTCAGGAAAGAAGAAAAGATCTTTCCTTTATGCCAAATGATCCAAACAATTCAAATAATTAATTTTAGAATAGATCCAGTCCACACTCTCTTCATTTTATGGATCAATAAAATGAGGCTTGAGGCAGCTAGGTGGTGCAGTGGACAGAGACCCAAGGCCTGGAGTCAGGAAGACACATCTTTGTGAGTTCAAAACAGGCCTCAAACACTTAGTAGCTGTATGATCCCAAGCAAGTCACTTAACCCTGTTTGCCTCAGTTCCTCATCTGTAAAATGAACTGGAGAAAGAAATGGCCAACCACTCCAGTGTTTTTGCTAAACAAACCCCAAATGGAGTTATGAAGAATTAGACATGACTGAAACAAATTAACAAAAAATGAGACCTAGGGAGGTCAAGGGATTTGTTCAAGGCCATACAGGTAGTAAGTAGCTGGAACTGGAACTCATTTCCTCTTCTCTAAATCCCAGGTTACTCTCTTATGGCATTCTTAATTCTCCATCTCAAGAACAGTAACTTCTACTAAGATTTAGCTAAGGGCTTTTCCTTCCTTCCTTCCCTCCCTCCCTCCCTCCTTCCTTCCTTCCTTCCTTCCTTCCTTC
>NW_025366928.1:0-4453 GCF_016433145.1 Gracilinanus agilis | reverse complement strand
GATCTCACTGAGGCCCTTAAAAAGGCAAATTTAAAAATTATAAGTTTTCTTTCTTTCCCCTCTGTATCTTATTTATCTTTTCATGTTTCTCTCGATTTTTGTGGTTGGGTATCAAACTTTCCATTTAGCCCTGGTCTTTTCTGTGCAAATACCTGGAATTCTTCAATTTTGTTGAATGCCCATACTTTCCCCTGGAAATATATAGTCAATTTTGATGGGTAGTTGATCCGTGGTTGCAGGCCCAGCTCTCTTGCCTTTTTGAATATCGTATTCCAAGCCTTGCGATCTTTTAGCGTGGAAGCTACCAGATCCTGTGTGATCCTGATTGGTGCTCCTTGATATTTGAATTGTCTCTTTCTGGCTTCTTGCAAGATTTTTTCTTTTGCTTGGAAACTCTTGAATTTGGCAATTATATTTCTGGGCGTTTTCTTATCTGGATCGAATGTTGCGGGTGTTCTATGGATCCTTTCAATGTCTATATTGCCCGCTTGTTGTAGGACTTCAGGGCAATTTTGCTGAATAATTTCTGTTAGTATGGAGTCCAGGTTTCTATTAATTTCTGTTTTTTCTGGAAGACCAATTATTCTCAAATTGTCTCTTCTAGACCGGTTTTCTTGGTCTGTCACTCTCTCATTGAGATATTTCATGTTTCCTTCTATTTTTTCAGTCTTTTGACTTTGTTTTATTTGTTCTTGTTGTCTTGAGAGATCATTAGCTTCTAATTGCTCAATTCTAGCCGTTAGGGATTGGTTTTCGGCTATAATCTTTCGGTTTTCGGCTATGATCTTTTGGTTTTCAGCTGTAATCTTCTGGTTTTCGGCTATAATCTTCTGGTTTTTGGCTATAATCTTCTGGTATTCCTTTTCAATCTGGTCATTTCTGGTGTTCAATTTGCTTATCAGTTCATTTGGTTTCTGAGCCTCACTTTCCAATTGCAAAATTCTATCTTTTAAACTGTTATTTTCTTGCCAGATCTCTTCCATTTTCCTCAAAATCTCAGTTTTGAACTCTTCCATAGCTTGTGAGGAGTTTTCTTTATTTGAGGAGGGTCCAGATGCTTGTTTGTTCTCCTCCTCTGTTTGCTCGGTTGTCTGGATTTTCTCTGTGTAAAAGTTGTCGAGTGTTAAAGACTTCTTTTTCTTGTTGTTAATCTTTCTCTTCTGAACTTCCTGAGACTGGGTAGCCATCATTAGCCCAGCAGCTTCTCAGGTTTATCCTCGTGCTCAGGGTCTGTCCACGGTCTTTTGGCTCCTGAGGTCTGAGTTCTTGTTTTTTCCAAGGTCAAGCCCCCTGGTGGACCCCCTTGCTTGATCCTCTGCAGGAGGTTTCTTTACAAGTCTCAGGGA
Organism: Gracilinanus agilis; assembly: GCF_016433145.1. Taxonomy (NCBI): domain Eukaryota; kingdom Metazoa; phylum Chordata; class Mammalia; order Didelphimorphia; family Didelphidae; genus Gracilinanus; species Gracilinanus agilis. The sequence continues at coordinate 3,107 of NW_025366928.1, read as the reverse complement.
GCTGCTTTCACAGTCGTATACCTGTCTGCACTGGTTTCCCACTCAGTGTTTCAGAGCTTTAGCTTGTGGCTGTGTCTGCCTCCACCCCCACCTCCGCCCGCATCTGAGCTCTGAGCCTGCATTCTGCGTCCTGCGTCTGTTCTCTGCGTCCTGCTCCTGCGCTCAGATTTTGTGTGTGTTCGTTAGCTTTTTGGGGTCCTAAATCTTGCTGCTCTCAGGAACAGGCCCTGGAGCTGCCAATGACTCAATGGGTGCCCCAAACTTGCTCTATTTCTTTTTATCTGGATTCAGCGCTATATGTGTTGTGTGTGGAGGGGGTGGGGGTGGGGTGGTTTCTCAGCCCGCGATTTAGTGAGAGCTGTTTCACCCCTTTATAGCATGGGAATGCCCCGATTCCGCGTACCTTCCACTCTGTGCCCTGTTGTGGGGTTCCTCCATTTGTCTGGACTTGTTTTTATGTCCCCTTGAGGAGTTTTGTGTGTTTTGGTCAGGAGAGGTTAAGAGCTGCTTCTTACTCTGCCGCCATCTTAACCCAGAACCTCTCTGTTTTTTTTTTTTTTTTTTTTAAAGATAGGGGGCATGGGGGCAGCTGGATAGCTCAGTGGAGTGAGAGTCAGGCCTAGAGACAGGACGTCCTAGGTTCAAACCCAGCCTCAGCCACTTCCCAGCTGTGTGACCCTGGGCAAGTCACTTGACCCCCATTGCCCACCCTTACCACTCTTCTACCTATGAGACAATACACAGAAGTAGAAGGGTTTAAAAAAAGCAAAAACAAACAAACAAACAAAAAAAAGATAGGGGGCAGCTGGGTAGCTCAGTGGAGTGAGAGTCAGGCCTAGATACAGGAGGTCCTAGGTTCAAACCCGGCCTCAGCCACTTCCCAGCTGTGTGTGACCCTGGGCAAGTCACTTGACCCGCATTGCCCACCCTTACCACTCTTCCACCTAAGAGACAATACACCAAAGTACAAGGGTTAAAAAAAAAAGATAAATAAGGACCTTTATCTTTTCAAAGTCTTTAAAAAACCTCAAAAGGGCCCAGCCCCATTAGATGCCTAGAGGCCTGGGAGTAAATTACTTTAACTTTAGAAATTGTACCACTTCCACCTGATTTTCAAAACTCAGGGTTTATGAAAATGAATTGGTTCACATAGAAATATTACTAATAATTAACACAAGTCAACATTAATTTTCCCCAATAGTTGATCAGCCATATCATTATCCCATTTCTCTGAGATCAGTCTTTCCTCCTCCCCCCCACCCAAATTGGGACTCTTTCTACAGATCTATATTGAGAATCTATGTGTAATAGGAGGAGAGAGACTGACATTAAGATCTACCCAGTGGAAGAACTGATATTAAGACCTACCCAGTGGAAGTATTTCCACTGGGTAGGTCTTAATGTCAGTCACTTTAGGTATAACGATGGCACTTTATCTAGAGAGGAATTAAGTTTCTTTAAACCATTTCCCTAAGAAAGGACTTAGCTTTTATCCTAATTGCTTTCCTAAAGGGAAAAGGTGGTAAAGAGTTATAGCATGGAGAACTACTTTTTTCCTAAAGAAATCAAATAGCCTTTTAATATGGTTCCACAGAAGAAAATGTCTCCATTTCTTTCCTCTGATACACAGATTAGGTAGGCATCCCAGTAGAAATTTTCCTTCTTTTGAAATCATCAGCTAAATATCTGATGGAGAGGGTCTATCTCCCTTTCCTGTGATTCCCGACAATTCAGGGGAACCCAGGGGCATATTATAACCTCATTTCACTCTAAACTTTGTGGGTTACTGGAATTTTGAACTTTGAAGAGAAAGGAAGACTTAATTTGAGGAAGTCTCTTAACTAACTATAATTACCACATTAAAAATAATTTGCCGAGTACTGAATATTAAGTTTGAATGTTGATGCAGCAACTACTTCATGACTTCAAGTTCAATAAATTATATAAATCTATTTTATGTTTGGGGCAGCTAGGAGGCACAATGGATTAAGTCCACTTCCAGAGGTAGGAAGACATGTTCTGGAGTTCAAATTTGGCCTCAGAAAGTTACTTTGCTGTGTGACCCTGGGCAAGTCTGTTGGTCTCAGTTTCTTTATCTATAAAAGGAGCTGGAGAAGGAAATGACAAGCCACTCTAGTATCTTTGCCAAGAAAACTCCAAATGAGGTCATAAAGAGTCAGACATGATTGAAAAATGACTAAAAGGAACTGTGTGTTGATGATTTTTTTCTGTGATTTTATTGGTTTAGGGATCTCCTAGCATAGAAATTCTATTTACTAACACAGAACAGCACCTGATCTGATAGATAAGTTGTTCTATAATTTATAAACTTAGAGAATTGCCTGGGACACTGAAAGTTAGACTTGCTGTAGTCATTTGGCCAGTGTATATGTCAGTATGTGGGACTTGAACCTAGAACTCACCTCTGACCATTTACATACTATGTTACACTGATTCTTGATTATTTGTCATATAATAGTATTAGATGTAAACAATTTTCAAGATAAGAGGTCCTCCCAAAGTAGTGGAAAATTCTGCTGCCTTCTCTTTATTTGTGATTTTTATGTGTCCTGATCCTTTGAAATAATCAAGTCTAAAAAGTGTCAAAGAAGGTGCTTTCGAGGGCCAAATTTTCACTGACCTTATTAAAAACAGTTATATTGTGGACAAGTCTCTTTTATTTTTTTATGCCCCGTACCTCAGACAGCTTGAATGTGGGGCTTGACTCATAAAACATCTTCATTGCTCCCCCCACCCCCAGCCCAAGGTAATATTCACAGCAGATCAGAAATGTATTTACAGATAGAAAAGGAAAAACAAACAAACAAACAAACCAAAACAACCCAGAGGAATACCTACCTTCTGCCATCTATTACAAAGCTGAGTTCTTAACCATTTTCTTCCCTCTCAATCCTAGCACTGAATAGTTCTATGCATGTAACATTATGAGAACTAGTTTCTAAACCCTAATATGACCTATGCTGGTCTAGTTTTAATACTCCTTGGAGCTCTTAACTATAGGTTCAACTCCAGGGAACTGTCTTTTCTGCTTGTATTCTTTTATGTTAACTCTATTTTCTTTTGTATATATATATGTATATATATAT
>NW_025366927.1:0-9182 GCF_016433145.1 Gracilinanus agilis | reverse complement strand
GGAGTCCAGGTTTCTATTAATTTCTGGTTTTTCTGGAAGACCAATTATTCTCAAATTGTCTCTTCTAGACCAGTTTTCTTGGTCTGTCACTCTCTCATTGAGCTATTTCATGTTTCCTTCTATCTTTTCAGTCCTTTGACTTTGTTTTATTTGTTCTTGTTGTCTTGAGAGATCATTAGCTTCCAGTTGCTCAATTCTAGCCTTTAGGGATTGATTTTCGGCCCTAATCTTCTGGTTTTCGGCCATAATCTTCTGGTATTCCTTTTCAATCTGGTCATTTCTGGTGTTCAATTTGCTTATCAGTTCATTTGGTTTCTGAGCCTCACTTTCCAATTGCAAGATTCTACGTTTTAAACAGTTATTTTCTTGCCAGATCTCTTCCATTTTCCTCAAAATCTCAGTTTTGAACTCTTCCATAGCTTGTGAGGAGTTTTCCTTATTTGAGGTGGGTCCGGATGCTTGTTTGTTCTCCTCCTCTGTTTGCTTGGTTGTCTGGATTTTCTCTGTATAAAAGCTGTCGAGTGTTAAAGACTTCTTTTTCTTGTTGTTATTCTTTCTCTTCTGAACTTCCTGAGGCTGAGTAGCCATCGTTAGCCCAGCAGCTTCTCAGATTTATCCTTGTGCTCAGTGTCTGTCCGCGATCTATTGGCTCCTGAAGTCTGAGTTCTGGTTTTTTCCAAGGTCAAGCCCCCTGGTGGGCCCCCTTGCTTGATCCTCTGCAGGAGGTTTCTTTACAAGTCTCAGGGTGCTGCTTCCACAGTCGTATACCCGTCCACACTGGTTCCCCACTTAGGCTTTAGTTCCTGGCTGTGTCTGCCTCCACCCACACCTCCGTCCGTGCCTGTGCTCTGCTCAGCCTGCGCTCTGCGCCCTGTGTCCTGCTCCTGCGCTCAGATTTCGCCTGCGTTTTTTGGCTTAATGGGGTCCTAAGTCTTGCTGCTCTCAGGAACAGGCCCCGGAGCTGCCAATGACTCGATGGGTGCCCCAAACTTGCTCTATTTCTTTTTAGCTGGCTTCGGAGCTATAGATGAGTGTGGAGGGGGTGGGGGTGGGGTGGTTGCTCAGCCCGCGATTTCGTGAGGGCTGTTTCACCCCTTTATAGCATGGAAATGTCTCGATTCCACGTACCTTCCACGCTGTGCCCTGTTGTGGGGGTTCCTCCCTTCGTCTGGATTTGTTTTTATGTCCCCTTGAGGAGTTTTGTGTGTTTTGGTCAGGAGAGGTTAAGAGCTGCTTCTTACTCTGCCGCCATCTTAACCTGGAACCTCGCTATGATATACTTTTAAGTTTGACCTACATTATTAACATTTTCGCAATCACTTAAATCCAGAGAATCAACAAAACAATAAATCAAGCCCTGATATGTAGCATCTTGGTATTTCAGAAGTATTAATACTCATACTAAAAATTTAACAATCTACTCTTAAGTACTAGCTTAAATGGGCTCTAAGACACCCTTGAGCATATTTATCCTTTTACATCTGAACTCAGTTTTTGCTTATCCTCCCTTTTGGCTCCTTATCCAATGATATGACTCCACCTTATGGTATCAGTCTCTCAATTAATCATGGCCAGAAGTAGGCCCACCATTCCAGGTATTAGATTGGAACCAGATGATGAAGACTTTCCATGATTTATATAATCCTCCTTGGTGAAGGATAGAGTGGAACCTGCTATAAGGGCACTTGTTGGCTAAACCCATTCTACCTATGAGAAAGTGTAAGGAGAGCCTGCTTTCAGTTGGGTAAAGTTTCATGAAATTTGTGTAGTTTTAACTGAGTCTTGAAAGAAGAAATAGATTCAGCAGAGAGATGGAAGTGTTCCAGGCATGGAGGATGCTTTGCATTAATGCACAGAGGCAAAATTGGAGTACAGGGGGCAGCTGGGTAGCTCAGTGGATTGAGAGCCAGACCTAGAGATGGGAAGTCCTAGGTTCAAATCTGGCCTCAGACACTTCCTAGCTGTGTTACCCTGGGCAAGTCACTTAACCCCCATTTCCTAGCCCTTACCACTTCTGCCTTGGAGCCAATACACAGTATTGATTCCAAGACAGAAGGTAAGGGTTTTAATAAAAAAAAATTGGAGTGCAGCTAGTACAATAGGTTGGAATTTAGAATCCACAAAGAGTATATGAAGATAGAGATGTGCAAAATAATACTAGAAAGGCAGATCGGAAGAGCTTTGTGTAAAGCCTTAAAATATAGATGAAAATTTTTTGTGATTTTTTTTCCTTTAGGCAATAGGGATCCAGTGAAGATTTTTAAGCAGGGAAGATTAATTCTACATCTTTATGAAGGATGGATTAGAAGGGAAGAAAGTCTGAAGGGCAATGAAACCATTTGGGAAGCTATTACAGTGATCTGGGACAGAATCAAGAAAAAAACAACTACATATGTCTTCTGACCAGTCTTGGTCAGAATCATCCACTTGTTTTCAGGGCAGAAGTTTTATAGATTTTAACATGCCTTTTAGAAGTCCCCTTATTGTCATTCCCAATGGCCACCACCCTAGCTCAGGTCTTTATGAACCCTCACTTGGACTATTACATTAACTTCCTAATTAACCTGTACTGAGATAAATCTGAGATAATGAGAAACAGGGGTGGAAAAGATCCACATTTAATCAATTTATTGACAAGGCTAGCAGTTACCAATAACAGAGGTCAGTGGTCCCTCAGTAACCAAAGACACCTAATACAGTCAGAGAAGCTTTTTAATACAGATTCATAGTTACATAAGACCAGAGAAGTCCCTCAAACTAAGATTGTGATTGGTTCTTAATTATACTATCTGACCATCTAAGAGTCTTCATCTCTCATGGCACCTCAAATTTGGCCGATATCATGAGGAAGGCTTCATGACAACTAACCCTGTAGTGCCTTCCCAGACTAGGAGTCTTCCAGAATCAATGGTATTATGGAGTGGGGCACAGATTTAGTCATCTTCCTATAACATTCTCCTCTATTGGGATATTATTTTGTTCATTTATTGAGGGTTCAACATTAGACCTGCATGGTAATACTCTAAGCATTAAATCTTGGTTGGGTTGGTTACTGTTATGATGAACTAAAGTCTTAACTATAAATCAATAATCAGTAACCAATAATCAATTTCACACCTTCCTGTCTCACCTCTCCCCACTTCCATACATCCTCCACACAGTTACCAAAATGATTTTTCTAAAATGTACATCTGACCATCTCACCCTCCACTTATCTAATAAACTCTAGTGGCTCCATATTATCTCTAGGTCAGAGGTATCTCTAGATTAGGTGAGATGGGATAAAGCACATTCAGAAGATATCCCATGTGAGAATCATGTCCTTGGCTTTCTGTCAAACCTGTACTTTGATCATTTAATTTAATATCTGATCTCATATTTGCACTACACTAGACCTTTGCCTGAGGTTCCAGTTTTTCTTACTTGAATCTCACACTTATTTTTCTTGGTCCCAGAAAGTGTAAAGGGTGGAAATTACAGGGAGGCACATTTCAACTTAATGTGAGGAAATTTTTCTAAAAAATAGAACAGATAGTTCATCAGAAGAATGTGTTTGCCTCAGGAGATATGTTCTTGGAGATCTTTCATTGCAAAATGGATAATCAACAAGCATTTATCATGATCCTATCATGCTCCAGGCACTGTGCTAATTGCTGGACTATAAGCTGAGTATCATAGAATCATTCATTTAGACCTTGAGTGGAATCTAAAAATGATTAAACTTCACCCTGTTATATATGAGGAAATTGAAGCCAAAAAAGATGAAGAAACTTTATAACAGGTACAAAGGTAGTAAATGAGCTAGAATTTGAATCAGGTCCTTTGTCTCCAAATCCAGGGTTCATTGAACCATGCTACCATGTTGTAGAGGGGATTCTTACTTAAGTCAGGAGTTGGATAAGATGATTTCTCTTCTTTCTTCTTTATTTTTTAAACCCTTAATTTCTATCTTGGAAATATTGCTAAGACAGAAGGGTAAGGGTTTAGGCAATTGGGATCAAGTGACTTGCCCAGGGTCATTCAGCTAGGAAATGTCTAAGACCAGATTTGAAACCAAGTCCTCTTGACTCTAGGCCTGGCACTCTGGCTGCCTCTGAGTACTTTTCAAACTTTCAAGTTTGTACAAAAAATAGCTTCCTTAAATTACTTGATTAAAGATTGTAAAAGGAGGCTGGGAGTTATTGATTGTTAATTTTGTTGGAGAACTAATCTTAGAATAAGAAAGATTTGAATTAAATCCAACTTCAAACACTAGCTATATGACCCTGGGAAAGTCACTTAACTTCTGTTGTCTCAGTTTTCTCAACTACAAAATGGTGATGACAAAGCCTACCTCCCAGGGATATTGTGAGGATCAAATGAGATGATATTTGTAAAGCATTTAGCACACAGTAAGTGCTATATAAGTACCTCTTCTTTTCCTTTCTCTTCTCTATTGTAGTTTTTTGTAGGCAAAGACAAATTGGTCACTTGATAAACTGACTTTTTCTTCTTCTTCTTTTTTTTAATTTTCAGGGAGAAGTCTTTATTTCAATAGCATACTAAATGATGTCCAGGTGCCTACTAGATTTTTTCACTTGGATATTTTGCTTTTGCCTTAACCTCAGTATTTTTAAAATGATGTTTGTTATCTACCATTCAAAATCTACTCATTCTCCTGACTTCTCTATTTTCTCACAGTTTTCCCATAATTATTCTAGCAACCTAGGCTTGAAAATTTTTCAGTGACTATCATAAGTCTCAAAAGGTGGCCAGGCACCTGACTTTTTATTCCAGCTCTAGAATTTGGTGATTCTAAAAACTAATTTTTAAAAAATTTATTTACACAAATTACATGTAATAACAGATTTCTACATAAGTTTTCCAAAGTTATATGATCCAAATTCTCTTCCTCTCTTCTTCCATCCCTGCTCCCATAGCTGGCAAACAATTCAATGTTGGTTATACATGTATTATCACACAAAACATATTTCCATATTATTCATTTTTGTAAGTGAATAATCTTATAAAACCCAAATCCCAAATCATATACCCAAATAAACATGTGATAAATCATATGCTTTCATCACATTTCTACTCCAACTGTTCTTTCTCTGGAAGTGGATAGCATTCTTTGTCATAAGTCTTTCAGAATTATCCTGGATCATTGTATTGCCAATAACAGCTAAGTCTATCATAGCTGATCATTCCATAATATTGCTGTTACTGTGTGCAATGTTCTCCTGGTTCTGCTTATTTCATTCTGCATCAGTTCAAGCAGGTCTTTCCAGCTCTTTCTGAAATCATCCTTTTCATCATTCCTTTTAACACAATAGTATTCCATCACCCTCCCATACCACAATTTGTTCAGCCATTCTCCAACTGACAGTTTCCAATTCCCTTTAGTTTCCAATTTTTTTGCCACTACAAAAAGCAGCTGTAAATATTTTTGTGCAAGCAGATCTTTTCCCATTTTTTTTTATCTCTCTGGGATACAGACATAATAGTGGTATTACTGGATCAAAGAGCATGAATTGTTTTATAGCCCTTCGGGCATAATTCCAAATTGCCCTCCAGAATGGGAGGCTTCTTCACTGTCCTTTCAACTTTATTTTCTTTCTCTCCCTGGTCAGATCCTCAGTGAAGTAAGGATGCAACATAATGAAAGCCAACAATTCGATTCAATTCAATAAAAATTTATTAAGAACCTACTAAATGCTAGGAACTCAAGTAAGCACTGGGGATACAAAAAAGAGGCAAAATAAAGTCCCTACCAATCAAGGAGCTTACAATCTAATGATGGAGGGGACAGCTAGGTAGCTCAGTGGAAGAGAGCGATGGAGGTCCTGGGTTCAAATCTGACCTCAGACACTTCCCAACTGTGTGACCCTGGAAACTTACAATCTAATGATGGAGGGGGACAGCTAGGTAGCTCAGTGGAAGAGAGCCAGACTGGAGGTCCTGGGTTCAAATCTGACCTCAGACACTGCCCAACTGTGTGACCCTGGGCAAGTCACTTAAACCCAGTTGTCCAGCCCTCACTACTCCTTTGCCTAGGAACCAATATCCAGTATTGATTCTAAGATGGAAGGTAAAGGCAAAACCAAAATGAAACAAAGCAATCTAATGGGAGATGCAGCATGTGAAGAAATATATACAGAGCATGCTATATATAGGATAAATAGGAAATAAAAGAGGGAAAGCATTGGAATTCAGAGAGGAAAGAAGGTCTTGGGAAGGCTTTCTGAAGAAGGTGGGATTTTAGGTGGATTGGAGTAGAAGAGGGAGAACATTCCAACAGGAGAAAACCAAAGAAAAATTCCTAGAGCCAAGAGATGGAGTATCTTTTTCTGGAAAGAGCCAGGAGGTCAGTGTCACTGGATCAGAGAATATGTGGGGGGGTAAGATATAAAAATATCAAAAAGATAGGAGAGGGCTAGGTTATTTTTGGCTTTGAAGGCCAAAGAGATCATTTTCTATTTGCTCCTGGAGGCAATAAGAAGTCACTGGAGTTTACTGAGTAAGGGATGACATGGAGCTATGTTTTAAGAAAATCACTTTAGTGGTTGGATGGAGAATGGATTGAAGTGGGGAGACACTTGAAGAGAAGGCAGAAGGCTTTTGCAAAAGTCCTAGCATACGGTGATGAGGGGTAACAGTGTCAGAGGAGAGAAGGGGCCATTTAAGAAAGATGTTACGAAAGTCAAATTAACAGGCATTGGCAATAGATTGGATATAAGGGATGAGGAATATTGGGGAATCCAGGTTGGCTTCCAGGTTAGAAGTCTGAAGGACTGGGAGGATGGTGTTACCCTCTACAGTAATAGGGAAGGTAGGTTTTGGGGCAAGAAAATGAAATCTGTTTTGGACTTATTGAGTTTAAGATACCTACTAGACTTCCAGTTTGAAAAGCAGTTGGAGATTCAAGATTGGAGGTCAGAAGATAGGGACAGGAAAGGTAGATTTGAGAACCATCTGCATAAAAATGGTAATTAAATCTATGGGAACTGACAAGATCATCAATGAATTAGTAAAGAGGGATAGAGAACTCCAGAACCCTAAGGGACACCTACAGTTAGAGGGCATGATCTGAAGGAAGATACAGCAAAGGAGACTGAGATATCAGATAGGTAGGAGGAAAATCAGGAGAGAGTGGTGAACCAAACACCTAAAGGGAAGAGAATATCAAGAAGAGAATAATCAGCAATGTTAAAGGCTACAGAGAAGTCAAGGAGAATAAGGAGGAGAAAAGGCCTTTGGATTTGGCAATTAGGAGATCATTAGTACAGAGCAGGAGACATCAGAAGTTTCTTTTCTTTGGTTTTCCAGGATATAGCCTCTATCCTTGTTAGATCATAAAAGTACTACATATTTTGATATTCTTTTTCAAACTCTGATATTTATTTAATTGGGTTATCTTTCTAGAATATGTTTATCCAATATATTATAATTGGAGGAAGACTATAACATCCTTAACAAATCTTTTTTTTTGATAATATTTAATTTTATTTTTTCAATTGATGAAAATCTGTCTTTTCCCCACTCAAACATCTACTTCCCACTACCCTACTGAGTCCCATTAGTTATATCCGGAAATAAAATATATCTAATCTGCATGCTGGGCATTTCACCTCTCTAGTAGGAGATAGGAAACATACTTCATCAAGAGTACTCTGGAATTGTAGTTGGTCATTGTGTTGATCAGAATTCCCTAAATCTTTCAAAGCTGTATGCCTTTACCTAAAATATTGTTGCTATTGTATAAATTGTTCTCCTAGTAGTTCTGCTCACTTCATTTGTTTCAGTCCATACAAGTCTTCCCAGGTTTCTCTGAAACCATCACTTCTTTTAACACAATAGTATTATATATTCACATATCATAATTTGTTTAGTCATTCCCCATCTGAAGGACAACCTTTCAGTTTCCAATTTTTTGCCTCTTCAAAAAGAATTAATTTTTGTACATTCTTAGAGGATTAATTTTAATTTTTTTTGCTCCAGGCTAAGCCATCCCTTAATCTACTTCCCAGTCACCTCTTTCCTTTTCCCTCCCTCCCTATCCCCAAGCTTGTTATGATAGTATTGCTATAGCAACCACCTACTCCAAGGATAGATGGATGGAGTGGCACTATCTTGGACTCTCCTCTTTTCCCTCTACTACTTTCATTCATTAACTTATCAGCTCCAATGAATTTAATTGCTATTTCTATGCAGATGATTTTCATTTAATATATGTATATATTATATGTAAAGTTATATAAATATATAAAAATTAAATTATCTACAAATAACATCTATGTCATTGATTAAATATAATGAATAAATGTACTTAATATAAAGTAATATGAATGTATATCTGAATATTTCCCAATAACATATAAAAATTTTAAAGCATTCAATTGCTTTTTTAAACCCTTATTTTCTGTTTAAAATGGATTCTAAGTATCCGTTCCAAGGCAGAAGAAAGGTAAGAACTAGGCATTTGGGGTTAAGTGACTGGAGTCACTGAGCTAGGAAGTGTCTGGGGTCAGATTTGAACCCCAGCACCTCCCATTCCCAGGCCTGGTTTTCCATCCACTGAGCCACCTGGCTGCTCCTAAATATGCATTTTTGAAAATTGTGAATTCCAAATTCTCTCCCTCCCCCTTCTTGAGAAGGAAGAAATTTGATATCGCTTATGCAATTAGCCATATTGTGAAAGAAAATACAAACAAAACCCAAGAAAGATAAAGAGAATAAAAAACAGTATGCTTTCATCTGCATTCAGCCTTCTCTCGCAGGAGGTGGATTATGCTGTAATGATTCTCAAATCTACCCCAATTCCCACTCAAATCTCTGCTGCCCTCCGATCTCTCATCTCTGGCTGCCTGTCAGACAAGTTACGGTATTAATCACTGCATTTTTTCCAAGTTGGAAACAGCCAAATTTGGAAGAGCCCAAATAATCGTGGCCTCTTCTCGATTTGATTTAGCCCGCGTGTACGGACAGCTCCGGGGGAGGGGAGTGGCGGAAACCAATAAATAAATAAATAAAGGACTCCAGCGAGCAGCCAATCAAGAAAAGCAATTTAAGTCTCTTCCTGATCCCAGAGTGTCCCCGGTGGAGTCGCTCTGAGATCATCTGGACGAGCCTGAAGCAGGATGGAGAAAATACCTCGCCTGGGTCTGGGCACCTGGAAGGTAGAGGATGCATCCCTTACCTTG
>NW_025366926.1:0-3073 GCF_016433145.1 Gracilinanus agilis | reverse complement strand
CTGTTGATATGGTCAATTATGTGGATGGTTTTCCTAATGTTGAACCAACCTTGCATTCCTGGTATAAATCCCACCTGATCATGGTGGATGATCTTCTTAATTACTTGCTGGAGTCTCTTTGCTAGTATTTTATTTAAGATTTTTGCATCTATGTTCATTAGGGAGATTGGTCTGTCGTTTTCTTTCTCTGTTTTTGATCTCCCTGGCTTTGGAATCAGTACCATATTTGTGTCATAAAAGGAATTTGGTAGGACTCCTCTATGTGACTTTTTATTTTGCACCTCCACACCTTTGCAGAGACAGTTGTGCATTTTTGCCCTGCAATCCCCCTATCTTGATGAATTTTCAGTTTCCTTCAAAGCACAGTTCTGAGACTACTTCCTATACGAAGTCTTTCCTGACTTCTCTGGTCCTTCTCTTCCACTTGAAACAACTTCATATTACTTAGTGTTTACTTGCTTGTTACATATGTTATATTCCTTCTACCCCCTCTGCAGAATATAAGCCCTTTAAGGTGTGAGTTTGTTTCATTATCTTTGTATCCCCAGCATCTACATGGCACATAGTAGGTACTTAATATATTTTTGTGGAATTAAAGAAATAAGATTCATCCTGCTTCTCCATGATGAGATTATGAATTTAAAGACAGGACTATAGTTTACTCATCTTTATCCCTCTCAGCACAGAGTAGGTACTTGTTGACACAACTTAGAGCACAGATGACAATGCTGGAACTGGAAAGGACCACAGGGGGTATTTTGGTCCAACCCCATTGTTTTACAGATGAGGAAATGGAGTCTTTGAGGGGTTAAGTTACTTGTCCAAAGTCACACAGGTAGTAATACTAGAATCAGCCCCCCTGAAACAAAGTTTAATGCTTTTACCCATTTTTAATTTCTTTTTGTATTCTTTTTTCCACGTGAAGATGTGTTCTTGACAATGTATGTACAAATTGAATTTTTACAAATATTTTAACTGTGTTTAGAATGTTTACTGTGTAAAGCAGATATGCTAATGCGTGTGTGTGAGATAGAGAGACTGAATTTCTTTTTACATGCATAAAATTAAAAAGAAACCAATTATATTGAGATAAAGTTGTTAAAAAATTTAAAACCCTTCCTTACCATCTTAGAATCAATAGTATGTATTGATTCTAAGGCAGAAGAGCAGTAAGGGCTAGGCAGTGGGGTTAAGTGAGTTGCCAAGGGTCATGTAGCTAAAGAAGTATCTGAGACCAGATTATTAAAAAAATATTTTTTTAAGTTCATGAACTGGGGGCAGCTGGGTAGGTCAGTGGACTGAGAGCCAAGCCTAGAGACAGAAGGTACTAGGTTCAAATCTGACCTCAGACATTTCCCAACTGTGTGAACCTGGGCAAGTCACTTGACCCCCATTGCCTACCCTTACCACTCTTCTGCCTTGGAGCCAACACACAGTATTGACTCCAAGATGGAAGGTAAGGGTTTAAAAAAAAGTTCATGAACCTTTAGATTAAGAACCTTTGATTTAAAGGAACCTTGATATTTGAGGTAACAATTTTGTATAGTAGAGAATCACTACTGAGTTTTGTATATTGAGAGTTTTATATTTTAATCCTAGAGTTTTTTTTACCCTAAATCAGAAAATTAACAGTATTTTAATTGTAGATTGAAAATAAATCTTTTTGAATTTTAAGCCTTTTTCCAGTTTTCTGGAAAACAAGGATAAGAATCATTTATTGACATTTCAAAGACAGGAGCCCATGTACATAGAATATACATACACAGGTGGCACAAAGTTATACTTAGCACCTAGATCCAATCTTGAGGAGTTGCTCAATAAGAATTTGTTGTTTTAACCTCTTGAACACATGGGTTGATGCGGACATGATTGGGGATGTAGACTCTAAAAGACTACATCAATGCAACTATCAATAATATGTAAATAAGTCTAGATTGATGACACATGTTAAAACCAGTGGAAATATGTGTTGGATATGGGGGAGGGGTTAAGGGGGGTGAAGGGGAAAGTAAAAACATGAATCATATAACCATGGAAAATTTTTCTAAAAAAATAAAATATTTAAATCTTAAAAAAAGAATTTGTTGTTTTAATATAAATTTCCAAAGGGGGAAACCAGAGATCATGCAGATAATATTTTTGATTGATTGTGGCATTGATCAAGTATCAACTTTGATAATCTACCATCTTATTTTAAACTATAGATTAAAGTCTTACCCCACTAAAATTTTGCTCTCCCCCCTCATCCCACCCCTTGTTCCTTAAAAAAAATTTTTTTAAAAAAATCGAGCTGCTATCATGAAGCCAAATCAAGAGAATGAATTTTCCTTTCCCAACTTGATTTGCTTGCTCTCCTAGGGCAGTAGTGGAGCTGCTCGAGTGATTATTGGAATGGACAAGGGTATATACTAAAAGATTAAGAACAGGTAGAAACTCAGGTTTGGATAATTTTTTAAATAACTGAACAATGACCCCTTGAGTAATTAGGGAACTCAGGAACATGTTTAAGCTGATGAAATAAACACTTAAGTTTACCTCCATAAGACCTTTCCTAAGTTTATATAAACTGTGAATAATAATTTTAAAAATCACAAAAGTAGCTGACATTTCTGTCAAAGCTCTTGCTTGTAACTAATCAATCAGTAAGTAACTAAGAAGCATTTATTAGACATCTACAGTATTCTATCCTCAGCATTTGGATACAAAGACAGAAATGAAAAAATTATTGTCTTCAAAGTGCTTACAAGTGTCCAGGGGAGACTATATGTGCGTTTATAGGTGTAGCAGGGGCTTAGGGTTAACATCTTCATGGGTAGTCCATGTGAAGGTGATTATTCCTCTCTCTGCCTGCTGCTGGTCCATTTTCCTTATTAATTTTCATTCTGGGTTTTGAGATAATCAAAGAGGCATGTTATATTTCCACATTAAATACTAAAATTGCATCAGCTATCATTAGTTAATCAGTTTTTTCCAAGACACCACCCTGGTATTTTAAATGTTATTTAATACACTGGAGAATCTCCTTTTTCCATAATCATAATAATATACTCTTTTCTCTCTCTCTCTCTCTCTC
>NW_025366925.1:0-5335 GCF_016433145.1 Gracilinanus agilis | reverse complement strand
TATAAAAAACATGTATATATGTATATATATGTCCACACTAGAAACCCTGAATCATGGATCATTACAGCTTAAAGGGCTCTATGAGATCATCTAATCTAAATTCCTTTCTTTTATAATTACTTACATATAACTTTGACATTCTCTACTAAAAGTTAAACTCCTTTACAAAAGGGAGTGCATTTGTTTATTTTTGTACTTCTTTCTTTTTTTTTAAACCCTTATCTTCCATCTTAGAATCAATACTGTGTATTGGGTCCAAGGCAAAAGAGTGGTAAGGGTAGGTAGTGGGGGTCAAGTGACTTGCCCAGGGTCACACAGTTAGGAAAAGTCTGAGGCCAGATTTGAACCTAGGACCTCCTGTTTCTACGCCTGGCTCTCAATCCACTGAGCTACCCAGCTGCTCCCATATTTTTGTACTTCTAATAATGCCTGGCCCACTATTTAATAAGCACTTATTTAATGTGGATGAAATATCTATTTAATGAATGAATAAGCAATGGTGGGGAACTTGGAAAAGGATTGGCTCCATGGCCTAGATTATATGTTCAGTAAATATTTTTTCCTGCCTTCCTTGCTCCCCTTTCTAATTTACTCCCTCCCAAATGAGGACTGAAATATGATTCATGAAATTATATTTCATTAGATCCATTTGCATGGTTGCTCCCTGCAGAAGAATAGAGCAGTGGTACCAAACTCAAATGGAAACAAGCTAGAGAGGGCCAAACCATACATAAGGAAGCCATATATTGAGTTAGAAAACTACATTTTGGTTTTTTTATAGCAGGTGTGATATGTGTCTTCTGTCATGGCATGGGAATATATTGCATAAAAGCACTGGTATATCAGACTATTTACTATCTCAGGGAAGGAGAGAAGGAAGAGAGCGAATCTGAATCACAAAATGCCAGAAAACAAAATGTCAAAAATTGTTTCTACATATAATTAAAAAATAAAAAGAAAGTTTAGAAAATTACATGGTAATACAATCTATGTTCTACTGCATTTTAATTTATTTTGTTAAAATATTTCTTAATTATATTTTAATCTGGTTGCATGTTTGTCACTTCTGCTGTAGATCACAACCCAGCCTTACCTTCTCATCTTATTCAGTTCTTGCTCCTGTCTTCTTGTAAATCTACACAATGGGTCTAACTAAAGAAGGTGGTGGTGGTGGTGGTGGGGTCTTTTTCTAGATCTTTTAAACATTATTTTATTAATGTGACACCTATTCTATTTGCTAGTCCTCTTTCATACTAGATGACTGCCCCATCTCCCTTTCTAAGAATGCCTTTCCATTTTAATACACTTTTGTTGCTACTCTTGGTATTAGTCAAGAGCATTTATTAAGTTCCAGTTGTGTATAAAACTGGGTTGCAAAGGAAAAAGCAAATCATAGTCTACCCTCAAGGAACTTTCATTCTAATACTATTCTAATTCTATATACTGATTCTATATATTAAAACATACTAATTCTAATAAATACTCATTGCAATACTCTCCAGCAGCCTACATACAACCTCCATATATCTCTTCCTTTGAGCTATCCACAAAACTTGCTTCTTCGAAGACTATGGCATTGCTTGATTTACAGTTGCAGCATCACAGGGAACATCATTATGAGAATAACTTAAAATGCAAGTGTAGAGGGTAGGTAGTTACTTTTTACCAATACCACCAATCTTTTGACCACATCTCCCCACTCCCAGAGTAGAAGCAGTCACAGAAAACCAAAGGTAGCTTAAAAAAATACTGATGAATTCAACTGTGTCCATGTTATGAAATGTGAAAATTTCTTTGATTGAATTGGAAGTGGGGTTAGAGGACTGCTGACTAAAAATTGGCCAGGACCATTAAGTCCTTTAGATAGCTAAGCCTGTGAACCCTGGAATCACTTAACATGATTTGAAAATATAAGAGTATCCAGGCTCAAAATGGCTTTGTGGAATGAGACCCCTGAGCTTACCAGAAGGAAATGGACAGAGGGCATTTGGAGGAGGGGAGACTTGCTCCCCCTACCCTGCCAAAACATCTAGCAGTAGAGCCACCCACACAGAAAGAGACCCACCATCCAGCATTTTGAGAGTCTGTTCATTTGAACAAACCAGGATTTTTGTCCCAAAAGTTGGGCTCTTTGGGTTTATCATACACTGTTTTGCTGACGTCACTTACCCCAAGTCTATTCCATTGATCCTCCCTTCTGTCTCTTAGCCAGGACCATATTGTTTTGATGACTGCTGCTTTATAGTATAGCTTAATATCTGGTACTGCTAGGCCACTTTCCTTCACGTTTTTTTTTTCATTATTTCCCTTGATATTCTTGATCTTTCGTTATTCCAGATGAACTTTGTTATAGTTTTTCCTAATTCAGTAAAAAAGTTTTTTGGTAGTTTGATAGGTATGGCACCAAATAAGTAAATTAATTTGGGTAGAATGGTCATTTTTATTATGTTAGCTCTTCCTACCCATGAGCAATCAATGTTTTTCCAATTGTTTAGATCTAGTTTTAATTGTGTGGAAAGTGTTTTGTAGTTGTGTTTGTATAATTCCTGTGTTTGTTTTGGTAGATAGATTCCTAAGTATTTTATATTGTCTAGGGTGATTTTAAATGGTGTTTCTCTTTCTACCTCTTGCTGCTGTGATGTGTTGGAAATATATAGAAATGCTGATGGTTTATGTGCATTTATTTTGTATCCTGCAACTTCGCTAAAGTTGTTGATTATTTCTACTAGCTTTTTAGTTGATTCTCTAGGATTTTTTAAGTAAACCATCATATCATCTGCAAAGAGTGATAGCTGAGTCTCCTCATTGCCTATTTTAAGAGAAACATGGTCTTCAGACAGACACAGACATTGAGCTTGAAGGACTGAGTTTTAGGAGAAAAGAAAAGAGCAAGCCATAGATTCAAGAGGAAACTAACTCTGGAAATGGAGAGTGGGGCTAGAGAGAGAAGCAAACTCAGTGAGGCTAGATGACCACCCTACCTATCAGAACAGTTGTACTCAGTGAGGAGCTGCCAAGAACTTGGTTAGGAGAGAAATGTTCTACTACCCTAGAGCCATGTATAAGTTGCCCTGGATATGAAGGGGTTCTACATGTGTGCTTCACTACATCTCTAAGTTTGTGCCTACTCTTCTCATGGGCACTGTGTATATTGGTGTGACAATATGTCCCAGATTTATGGGAGAATGTTTCACAGCAACTATTTTTACTATGCCATCTTATTTAATGACTTTGCTTTGAGCTACCTTGAATTTTCTGGCAGACCATAAAAGGTATTCTCACCAGCTGGAGCTTATGAGCTAGAGTTTTAGGAGTTACCATGCACAGGGTGCCCTAGAATGTGGGAGTAATGGCCAGCCACTAGAGACCCAACCCATAAGTGTTGTGGAGAACAATCTCAGGAAGTAATTGCTACACAAGCTAATTTGTCAAGTAAATTGTGCTATTTAGAAGCCAAACTGGCTTCTTACTAAAAAACCTTGGGCAAAGCACTTTATCTACCTGGTAGCTCCTTTATTTTCTCTTTTCAGTAAAAATGTTGTTCTCCTAAATTGCTTTCCACGACTGATAGATTTAAATAATGAAATCTAAAATCTTTGAACAGTAAAGAACACAGAGCTTTCCCCCATCCAATACAAAAATAATGTTTTCAAAGTTGTGTTTGGGAAGAAAGTTGTGTGTTGGGAAAGAAAGCATTTATGGTTTGGTGCAGAACTGTGTTTCTATTACTATGCTGAAAGAATTGACATAGCTAACAAAATCTTACCCTTCATTGCTTTGTAAGAATCTTATGTATTTTTAGAGGTGCCACATGGAGGGATGACTAGAATGCTGTTAAACTTATAGTTAGGAAAACCCAAATTTGACATTAGCTTCAAATATTCATTGTTTGTGAGACCCTGAGAAAATGGCTTAACCTCTCTCAGACTCAGTTTTCTCATCTATAAAATAGGGATAAGGAAGCACCTACCTCATAGAGCTGTTTTTAAGATCAAATGAGATAATATATGTAAAGAGTCCTATAACCAATCTTAAAGTTTTAATAATATAAATGTTAGCCATCATTATTATTAGATATCATCATCTACTATTATTAGATATATCAGTGTAAATATTATCTATACTTGACACTGTAACATGAATGTCAATCTGATATGCTTCTTTTCTAAGAGGGAAATTTTGCTTATTTACAGCAATTATGGTAGATTTTTGCAATATTCTATTCTTTTTTTATTTTATGCCATGGTGTCACTCACATCATACCTCCTCCCTTAAGTATTTTCTGTTGATTTCTCCACCCCCCCAGTCTTCTATAGCATTCATCATATAATTTGTTATCTAATTTTACTATCTTTTCTTTGTTAGTGTTGCTCCATTTATTAATTGGGCTTCCTGCCAAGTATAAGCAATTTGAAGGCTCAGATCAGACAATATTTTTCTTTATCCTTCACAGTGCCTTACTAGAGAGCCAAACCATAATAAGCACTACTCATTAAATTTTTTTGGAATGATTAACTCATTTGTTTTGTGAATAAGCATTAGGTTAATATTTACTTTGTTTGAAAGGGAGCAAAAGCCATATCTTGTCATTGACCCCATTGAAGCAGCACCCTTCAGAGAAGACCCTTTTGGAACATTATCCTCCATATCAGATTTCTAGAGATGATGCCTCTTCTATGGGGAATTATTCTATCTAGTGTCTCAACTTCACTCTGGAGCTGAGCTGCCATCATTGGTGAATGCTCATAAGGGCAAACATGAAGACACACTCCATTGACTTACCTATTTGGCCCCATACCATTATTTGTATCTTATCTACTGAGGGCATCTTGTCCTCTATCTTGCTTCATCCCTACCTTCAACTTTTTACCTCCTATTCAGAGAAGAGCAGTAATCAAATAAATACTACTATTACTCTTGGAGAAAGGTAATAATTGCTCCAATTCCTGTAGTAGAGGTAGCTAGATGAAGCAGTGGATAGAGCACCTATCCTGGAGTCAGGAAGACCTGTGTTCAAATTTGACCTCAGATACTTACTAGCTGTTTGACCCTAAACAGGTCAGTTAACCCTGTTTAGACAGCTAGGTTAAGAGAATGCTGGCCATGAAGGCAGTAAGTCTCGTCTTCCCGAGTTCAAATTTGCTCTGAGATTCTTATTAGCTATGTGAATCTGGGCAAGTCACTTAACCCTGTTTGTCTCAGTTTCTCATCTGTAAAATGAACTGGAAAAGGAAATGTCAAACTACTTCAGTATTTTTGCCAAGTTACAAAGAGTTGGTCATGGCTGAAATGACTGAATGCCTTATCCAAAGGCCCCTTCCCAAGCCACCATTGA
>NW_025366924.1:0-3443 GCF_016433145.1 Gracilinanus agilis | reverse complement strand
AAGGAAGAGGGAGGGAGGGTGGGTGGGTGTCTTCCTACTTGGCCCATGTTCCACTTAGCCTTGCCTCTCATCCTTTAAGTCCTCCTCTAAGTCTGTCAGAGTGGAGTCTACCCAACATGCTGAATGCCATCCTTGAGATCTTCTGACATTAGCCAGAGACCAATGGAGCACACACACTGTCCACATGGTCTCAGATATCTCTGAGGACATCCTTTAACACTGTACTTCACCTATTCAATTCAGTCACATTTTACAATCTGCTCATATCCTTCATATACCTCTCTGATGACTTTTGAGGGGGATGAAATTATCCACACTGGATTATTCAAGGCAAACCTTACTTTCTAACTCCTACTGACCTTATTAACTCATTAATTAATGTGTGTGTGTATATATATGTATATATTTAATATACATATATACCTACATATATGTGTATATGTATATAAAAGCAGCATCCTTGTTTATCCTGCTCCAGAAAAAAAAGCAAGACCTGGGCCTTTTAAGCCCCAACAATTACCTCCTGGCCCTAGGAAACTTGGCACCACCAAATTTAATTACATGAACCAGCAAGTTTCCAGACAGTTGAATTCTGCTTTCTTTATATAAGCCAGATATATTAGTCAATCCACACCCAGCATAAATTATACAATTTCTTGTATAAGATTAGGAATTTAAACCACAGTGGTCAGATAAAAAAAATAAGCCTTTATTAAGCACTTACAATGTGCCAAGCAACTTTTTAAACCCTGGGGATACAAAGAAAGAAAAAACCAATCCCCATCCTCAAGGAACTAATATTCTAAAGAAGTTGGAGAAGATACAACATGCTAACATGACATATACATAGAATGGGAGGACCCCAGATAGCTGTACCTTAAAGTGAGCTTCATTATTTTCTTCCAAACATTGTGAAATCCTAAAACATCAGGAAAACTTTAATAGAAATTCATGCAAACATACCTCCAGATGCCAGAATAATGCTACACTGATCAGCCTTCTCTGTTGATCAGACCTTTGGATCCACAGCTAGAGGGACTTCAGAAGTTACTGAGGTCATTTCCCTAATTTAACAGATGAGAAAGCTGAGGCCCAGGTTGGTGAAATGATCTGGTCTCTTTGGGTCTGCCTGTTTTTCCAGAAAATAAGGGGGTAGGACTGAATGGTCTCTGAAGTTCCCTCCAGTTCTAACTTGATGACGCTATGAAATCCCAGAGCATTTATGTTCTGTACCACTACTCATTTGGCACCGAACATATATTATCTCTCTGCTAAATTCTAAACTCTTTGAAAGAGCCAGAATTGTCTTACCTTTGTTGTCTCTTTCCCCACAAGAGTAGTACACTGCATATAAGTGGCACTATTTGTGAAATGGATTATGTTTATTTGTATACATGTGTTAGTGCCTCTGTTGGAGGAGAAAGACTAAACCCAAATATTTTGTATCCTCCACAATGTTCTCCTAAATAAAGTGAATATGTAAATATATTTTAAAACAAAGTAAATGCATAGCAAGGAATTAGCAAATTTTATCTGAATGAATGAATGAATGATGAATAAATGTACTGGGATAATAATCATAGTGGAAACCTCAGAAAGGGTTTCGGCGCATGCCTCACAGAATAGCTTATAATGATAGATTTCATAACGAGACAAATTTTGAAAAAATCATCATTTTAGACAAATTCCAATTTTTGAAGTGTTATAAATCATAATTTCTTTCAAAGAAGTTTGGGCATGATTTCTGATAACAGGTGAAGAGGAAAATTTTTAAATCTAAGATTCTTGGAAAAATAATTTTTGCACCTGCTTTTCTCCCTAATCCTTTCCTCCTTTCTCTGCTGGCCCATTTGTCCTGACTACTCACCCCATTATGTCCAACCTGAAACACAACAGAGAAGACTACTATAAGAGAAAAGACTGATGTAGTTTTCATTTAGAGGATATGAGTTCAAGTCCAGACTCTACATACTCCCTGTGTGACTCTGAGAGCAAGTTATATCCCTTCTTTATGGCACAGTATCTTCA
This sequence comes from Gracilinanus agilis, assembly GCF_016433145.1. Classification (NCBI taxonomy): domain Eukaryota; kingdom Metazoa; phylum Chordata; class Mammalia; order Didelphimorphia; family Didelphidae; genus Gracilinanus; species Gracilinanus agilis. The sequence continues at coordinate 1,415 of NW_025366924.1, read as the reverse complement.
TTCGTAAAACGAAGGGATCACATTAAACTTTAAAAGTAAAATCCCTTCTAAATCTCTGCTCATTTAATCCTAGGATACCACTCTTTCACTTCATTACAATGAATAAACAACAGTGGACTGAAGTTTGAGTCAATTTCTTATATAATTCTTCTTACTTTATATGTTAAAACTATTTACATGTATGAACACAATAGGAAACTTCTAATGCCTAGAAGGAGCAGAACTAATTAATCCCAATTATAATGATCTGTAAAGATAAAAAGAAAACTTCTCAGATTATCATTTAACTGATTTGTTCTTTTCCTAGGAGAAAATTGGAAATATTTTAATTACCCTTTTTTAGCCTTTTATTCACTTAAAAATGTGGAAAAAAAATATGAATCGGTAGGTTGCAATTAAATGAAAAAATCATTATGGATTTCAAATTAGAGCATCATCATTAAAAATACTGTTGTACATGGAATATATATATGTATATATCTAATATTTCTTGATAAATGATCTTCACGTTGTAGTACTGCCACCTGCTGTACATGGTTGTCAGAAAGTTGTGAGAATCTGTTTTCATTCTTTCTTCCCTTCGTGCCACCCACAGACTGATCAGAGATGGAATGAAATGCCACGTACCTACCTCCTGCCAGTGTCAATGGGGCAGTTACAGCACAGAGCCATTGCTGCATGTCTCAGCTAAAGTGTTGACAGAAATGTCTGCAAGGAAACTAGACTTGCCTGTCCCTCTTCTGGTTTGGGTCTACCAGAAGCTGTCCTAAGAACGTGTTAGTATATAGTATATAGTATGGATAGTATGTATATTAATATAGAGTACAGGCTGAACTGCCCCTTGGCATTGAGTGCCACCCCTACACCAAGTTCTACCTGCATTTGGGACGCCCTGGCAGAAATATGCTTGGACAGCCTCTCCCAGAACGATCCCAGAAAGCCCAACTTGGGGATGACAGGAGGCTGGTGCTGTTTATGGAATAATGGATTTTAAATCAGAAACTTGAGGTTCAAATCATGCCTCGTTTACCATGTGGACTGTGCATATCACTTCTCCATTTCTGTTGGCCAGGTGATCTGGGGCAAGTCTCTTCTCCTCTTTGAAGGCTAGTTTCCTCCTCTCTAAAATGAAGAGGTCCAACGATATGGTCTCTAAATCTATCTTCTTATGTTTCTTTATAAAATTCCATTTCCTCGTATATAAAATGGTGATAATACCATCTTACAGTGGAGATTCTTAAACTTTTTGAGGTCAAGGATTCCTATGGCTGTCTGATTATCTCCTCAGAACGTTTTAAAATGCATAAAGTAAAATACATAGGATTGCAAAGAAAAATATATACTGAAATGTACAGAGAGAAGAAGAAGAAGAAGAAGAAGAAGAAGAAGAAGAAGAAGAAGAAGAAGAAGAAGAA
>NW_025366923.1:0-6952 GCF_016433145.1 Gracilinanus agilis | reverse complement strand
TATATGTAGTATATACTATATATATATATATACAGGGGGGAAAGGAAATAATATTAAGAAAAATGGGAAAACAGACAAAATGGAGTAAATTTATATTCTATAAAGAAGTGCATGGGGTGAACAGGGATGAAGATCAATACACTGCGTGTAAACGGAATTAACTCAATCTCCCTCTTACAACTGGAAGGGTAAAGAGGTTGGAGAGAGGAAATACTTAATACTTAAGTGCATTGAAATTAACTTAAAGAGGGAAGAACAATCATATCCATTGGGGCAGAGAATTGATTCATGCCCTATAGAGAAATAGAAGAGTAAGAAAAGGACTGGTGGGGAGGGAAGCAACACTAGGGAGGGAGAGGGTGGAGAGTTAGCTTAAAAAGACCCTAAAGAAGAATAAGAGGGGAATAAGAAGGGAGAGGGAAGAAAGGGAAGTACAATAAGGGAGGGGACCAGGGGAACTGATTAAAAACAAAACACTGGTATAGAAGGAAATAGTGAAAATAGAAAGGGCAGGGCAAGGAGAGAGAATCAAAATGGCTGGGAATACACAGTTGATAATTATAACTCTGAATGTGAATGGGATGAACTCGCCCATAAAACAGAAGCAAATAGCAGAGTGGATTAGAAACCAAAATCCTACCATATGTTGTCTGCAAGAAACACACATGAGATAAGCAGACATACATAGAGTAAAAATGAAAGGTTGGAGCAAAATCTATTGGGCTTCAAATGAGAAAAAGAAGGCAGGAGTTTCAATCATGATTTCTGACAGAGCCAAAGTAAAAAAAGATCTGGTTAAAAGAGATAGGGAAGGTAATTACATCCTGATAAAAGGCAGTATAAACAATGAAGAAATATCTGTACTCAACATGTATGCACCAAACAGTATAGCATCCAAATTTCTAAAGGAGAAGCTAGTGGAGCTCAAGGAAGAAATAGATAGCAAAACTATCCTAGTGGGTGACCTCAACCTTCCCCTATCAGATTTAGATAAATCAAATCAAAAAATAAATAAGAAAGAGATAAGAGAGGTGAATGAAATCCAAGAAAAATGAGAGTTAATAGATATATGGAGAAAAATAGAGACAAAAAGGAATACACCTTCTTTTCAGCAGCACATGGAACATTCACAAAGATAGACCATGTACTAGGGCAGTAATGGGCAGACTATTCCCCGAGGGCCAGATTCAGGCAGTAGCTTTCCCATCACTGCCTTAAACAATTCCCCAATCACTAAATCTGGATGTGAGGGCTTAGTGATGAGGGGATTGCTTAAAGCAGTGATGGGCAAACTACTCTAGCCCGCAGGGAATAGTTTGCCCATCACTATACTAGGACATAGAAACATGGCAAACAAATGCAAAATAGTAGAAATAATAAATGCAATCTTATCAGATCATAATGCAATTAAAATAGTTATTAGCAAGGACACATGAAGAGGCAAACCAAAAACTAATTGGAAATTAAATAATATGATTCTCCAAAATGAGTTAGTGAAAGAACAAATCATGGAAACAATTTCATTGAAGACAATGACAATGATGAGACTAATTACCAAAACTTATGGGATGAAGTCAAAGCAGTTCTAAGGGGAAATTTATATCATTGAGTGCATATTTTAACAAATTAGGGAGGGCAGAGATTAATGAATTGGGCATGCAACTTAAAAAACTAGAGAGCAAACAAATTAAAAATCCCCAGATGAAAACTAAATTAGAAATACTAAAAATCAAAGGAGAAATTAATAAAATTGAAAGTAAAAGAACTATTGAATTAATAAGACTAGAAGCTGGTATTTTGAAAAAACAGATGAAATAGACAAAGTACTAGTAAATCAATAAAAAAGGAAAGAAGAAAATCAAATTAACAGTATCAAAGATAAAAAGGGAGACCTCACCTCTAATGAAGAGGAAATTAAGGCAATTGTTAAAAACTATTTTGCCCAATTATATGTCAGTAAATATAGCAATCCAGTGATAAGAATGAATATTTACAAAAATATAAATTGCCTAGATTAACAGCAGAAGAAATAGAATACATAAATAATCCCATATCAGAAAAAGAAATTGAACAAGCCATCAAAGAACTCCCTAAGAAAAAATCACCAGGGCCTGATGGATTCACAAGTGAATTCTATCAAACATTCAAAGAACAACTAAACCCAATACTATATAAATTATTTGACATAATAAGCAAAGAAGGAGTCCTACCAAATTCCTTTTATGACACTAATATAGTACTGATTCCAAAGCCAAGGAAGAGTTAGAAAAAATTACAAAATGTAAACTAAATAATTTCGATTACATTAAATTAAAAAGGGTTTGTACAAACAAAAACAATGCAACCAAAATCAGAAGGGAAACAACAAAATGGGAAAAAATCTTTATAACAAAAACTCTGACAAAGGTCTAATTACTCAAATATACAAGGAGCTAAATCAATTGTACAAAAATAGCAAGCCATTCCTCAATTGATAAATGGGCAAAGGACATGAATAGGCAATTTTCAGATAAAGAAATCAAAACTATCAATAAGCACATGAGAAAGTGTTCTAAATCTCTAATAATTAGAGAAATGCAAACTAAAACAACTCTGAGGTACCACTTCACACCTAGCAGATTGACTAAAATGACAGCAGGGGAGAATAATGAATGTTGAAGGTAGAAAAATTGAGACATTAATGCACTGCTGGTGGAGTTGTGAATTGATTCTGGATCAATTTGATTTGAAATCAATCAGCCATTCTGGATGGCAATTTGGAACTATGCCAAAGAGAGCTAAAAGATTGCCTGCCCTTTGATCCAGCCATACCACTGCTGGGTTTGTGCCCCAAACAGATCATAGGTAAAAAGACTTGTACAAAAATATTTATAGCCGTGCTTTTTGTGGTGGCAAAATATTGGAAAATAAGGGGATGCCCTTCAGTTGGGGAATTGCAGAACAAATTGTGATATCTGTTGTTGATGGAGTACTATTGTGCTCAAAGGAATAATAAACTGGAGGAATTCCATGTAAACTGGAAAGACTTCCAGGAATTGATGCAGAGTGAAAGGAGCAGATCCAGGAGAACACTGTACACAGAGACTGATACATTGTGGTAAAATTAAATGTAATGGACTTCTGTACTAGCAGTAATGCAGTGTCCTGGGATAATTCTGAGGGATTTTTGGAAAAGATGCTACCCACATTCAGAGGAAGAACTACAGGAGTGGAAACACAGAAGAAAAACAACTGCTTGAACACATGGGTTGATGCGGACATGATTTGGGATGTAAACTCTAGACGACCACCCTAGTACAACTATCAATAATATGGAAATAGGTCTTGATTGATGACACACGAAGAAACCAGTGGAAATGTGTGTCGGCTACGGGGGGAGGGGGTTTGGGGGGGGAGAGTAAGAACATGAATCATATAACCATGGAAAAATTTTTTTCTAAAAAAAATAAAATTTCAAAGGTAGCCCTATTCTGATTAAATGACCTACTTATTATGACTGGGTTTCAAAGATAATATTCAAACTCCTAGGTGTTATATCCTTTTCTATGACAACATGCAACTTTAATACACTTACTCCATCTGTGACCTTGGACAAATATTTTAACCTCTCCAGGGTACCATATTAAATGATCTCTAAAGTCACTGTAGCTCCAAGTTCTATAATCTTAAAATACCGTAATACTAGAATTATGAAGGGAGACCCTCTTGACATACTGTTTTTGAATAATCATCTTTGAGTAGAATTCTGTTACTAATTTTCTGCTATAATGTTGCTGAAAGTTGTGTAGTTTGTACTAGTGCCTAGTTCAATAATGACAGTTTCCCTAAAAGATGGAATAGAGAAGAAATTGAGCTAAAAGTGGGACAAGGGAACCTTAATGGAACTTTTCATCCTTCAGCACTGTTGTCTATCAGTTTAAAATCAAGCTTTACTCATTTCTCTCATTGGAACACAATGGTGGTTTCAAAGTTTTGTATGGATCAGATCTTTTTTACACGTCACCTTAGACTATCTCATTTCTTTTTCCCATTTTCTCCATTTTGCCGCCATGTACAAACGGAATTCTTTTTATCACTTTCCTATTCCTAATATTCAATCATAGCCTATATCCATCATTATCTTTTCTTCCCTTCCTTACTGCCCTCCAGCCCCATCCCTTTCATTTCACTAAGAGATCTTCCTGCCTTATCATTAAATAACTCCTAAAATTCCAAAAGAGAAGAAAAGCATATGTTAGGGAATGGCAAAGAGGAAAAGATAGACCTGGGTTTATATTTTGTTTAAGTATTATCCTCACACAGCAGTCTTTTAGGAACTTCTATATTCAGATTGTTCTCTCCACTGACTTCCCTTCCCTCTGCCTAAAAACATACCCTGGACTTCCCATTTCTTTGGAGGAGAAAATCTTCAAGCCATTCTTTTGCTCCTTCAACTGTTTTCAAAGATTAGTCCTTCAGTTCCCATACTGTAGAGCACCACAGTAAAATCACAGGGGTATTGTAGGATATTTTCAATTTGAGGAGAAACATCTCTACGTGATACTAGACATGTGCCAGAACCCTCTTGAATAAGAACTCAGGATAGTTCCTGTGTTCAACATTAAATCAATGACATTTTGGATATTTGAGATATGTTTGTTGACTTGTACTTTCAGCTATGAATGTTCTCATTTGTTTGCAAAGCTAGATTTTCTGCAGTTGTGTTAAAAGCAAATCCTGCATGAAAATCACTGTGGAACAGGAAATGAAGGTAATACTATCAGTCTAGTTCCCAGCTTTGAGGAGAAGTACAAAATCTAGTAGATATACACAAGAATGAAATTTAAATGTTTTTTCTTTCAACTTATGTGCACCGATCTTTTCAAATGGTTATTAAGTCATTAGAACATAAATGCATATTAAGTTGTTTGGTCCTATACTTAATAAGGGCAACTGTTAGGTATTTCTTTTGGCCTGAGGGTGTTGTGAAAAAGATTTCTGAGACACTAAAGGTCTTGAGAATGGAGAAATTTTGGGAATCTCTGGAGTGGATTATTATTGCTCATTTTACTTTTTTTGAGACTGGATGTCTGTCTTAGCCATACTGGCAGTGCTGTATCCCTCATGAGCCTGCCACCAGTCCTCCCAGAAGCTATGTCCTGCTCCATTTCTAGGTGTGCTGTGTTGTTAATTCTGTGAGGGTGGTACTATTATGATACCCATTTTACAGCTGAAGAAACTAAGGCAGACATAGGTAAAGTAACTTGCCCAGGATTACCCAGCTCATCAGTGTCTGAGGCTGAATCTGATTCAGGTCTTCTTAACTCCAAGCTGATGTATTGTGGCACCACTTGCTTGGTTCCCTGTGTCCCAGGCCTCCTCATACTGGTCCCGGGTTCATTATAAATACCCCAAACCCCTGAATTCAAATGAAGCACTACCATCTATCTCCCAGGAACAGGAATTCCTGGTGTGCTCCGCTCTTCTCTCATCACATCTCCTTCCTTGTAAGTACTGTGAAGCCTCTCATCTAGCCTGGCCTCTCCACTGAAATGATTCTCAGAAGGTCCTGGGGACTGCTTCAGAGTATGCCAGCCTTGACTGAGAGGTCTTCTGGACTTTTCTGGAAATCTTTCTCTTCTTGGGCTTCTGGAACTTCATATTATCTTCATGTTTCTTCTTCCCTGATCATAGATTCTGAATTCAAGCATTTTCTTTTTCTGGTCTCCCCTTTTAGACAGCTTATTCTTTTCCCAGGCTTTAGTTATGCCTCATGTTTAGATGATTTTCATTTATATCCATTCCCAGCCTCTTTTTGTAGCTCTAGTCAATGCCATATTTCTACTTGCCTGAATTTTTCTACTTTGATGTTCCATTGACATCTCAAACTCATCATGTTCAAAGTTAAGTTGATCATCTTCCTTCCATAAGCCATTGTGGAGATAGAGTAAATCCTCCTTCATTTAAGGAGCTTATCTCCCTCCCTACTCAGGATGTGTTCCTTAGTCCCTGTTCCCCTTCCTTTTGGAGACTTCTCTCTTCCCACCTCCCAGTCTTTAGTCTGTTCTCCCAAATAGGTAGGAACATGAAAAAAATGTAGAAGACAATTAAGGTGCCTTTCTGACTATTGAAAGCCAGAACACCAGAGGGGACCCTAATTCTAGAGCTGAAAGGTACTTTAGAGGTTATAGAAGCTTCCTCCATTTAGGAAAACAAGCTGAAGGCCAGTCAAGGGAAACCACTGGCCCAAGGTATCACAGGTTCTAGTGGCAAAGTCGGCAGAAGTAGGCTGGGCAGGCTGAGGTCTGATTTGGCCTGGGTCCCAGAATGGGATGTGCTTGAGTTCCTGAAGAAGATGGTAATACCATGGACTCACTAAGAACATGGTGCTCAACACCCCAAACTTCTGGTTGGGCTTAGCTGTTTGGGATAGAAAGGCAACTTGATGAGGTGGGAAGAAGCTTAAGCAGGGAACTGGGAAAAGTATGTTCATATTCCAGCAAATTTATTGGACAAGACCATGGGCAAATCGGCTTCTTCTCTGAGCCTCAGTTTGGCCTGGAAACAGTGGAGATAAAGACAGTTGTACCACTGCCCTTACAGGATGGTTTTGAGAAAAGACTTTACAGACCTTAAAGCACGGAGGGGGGGGGGGGCGCAGAGTGGTCAAAGAAACTCACTTCTGACAAATGAGAGATGGGTGACACAAAACAAGTCACTAGCCTTCGAGGCCCAGGCTTAGACTCTTAAGTCACACAGATCCAGGATACCCAAGCCATGGCATATGGGATTCTATCTACAAATAATGGTAATAGAGCAGAAGGCATACACAGAGAAAAAGATCAGAAATAAATGAGGCATATAATGGACTTTTTGTGTTAAAAAATATGCTTTAGTATTCTAACGACATTTTGGAGTTTTTCAACTTTTTGATGCTACTTAAGTTTATATATATATATATATATTTTTTATA
>NW_025366922.1:0-3628 GCF_016433145.1 Gracilinanus agilis | reverse complement strand
TATATATATATATATATGCTAATACAGAAAAACGAGAACTATCTACAGGTAAAACTCAAAATTACCTTGAAATGCTAAGAAAACAAAAACTCTTGTAAGAAACCTATTATACACAAATATACATATATACAAATGTACATACTATTTACATATCCCTTCAAAATCACCTATTAGGAATATAAAATCCTCCTTGAGGTGGATATAGAAAACCTTGAAGGTTTCTTTTAATAAGAATATAGATTTCCTTTGATGAAATATTCCTTAGAGAATCTACCCTACAGTGTAATCTTTATATCTACTGTAATACTTCCACTATAATTTGATTAACCCCTATTTATTTATATTACCATGAATTATAATTACTAAGTTATAAAATATTGCAAATCATGTCATGAGTGTGTTATATATGTTACTTAATCATTTAAAACTAAAAAATTTCCCTATTCTAAATACTTACCAAATCTCTTCTTTATACAAACCTCTCTGTTACATAAGTCTATCTGTCATTTAAATGCAAAGTAATAAATACCATCAGTCTTCTTTCTTCTTGCACACACCTATGTTGTTGACAGTGTTCATTGCTGATTGTAGCTATATGATGTTATTGTGTTATGTAAATCAGTGCCATGTTCTTGTAATAGTGTCTCTAGCCATTCCATTGTACTCTGTCTATTGTTGTTATCCTTGTCTTCGTGCCTTTGTCCTTGTGTAGCCATTGTGTAGCTGTCACCTTGATCTTTGTCTCCTCATCCTTGATCAATCTCTTCACCTGTAGCCAGTTCCACTGATGAGACTTATTCTCCTGTAGACACCTTCTTGATATGCAGACAGTGAATCCAACACGTTTTCTCCTCTACTTTTATAGTTGCAAGTGTTGTCATTAAAACATGAAATGGTCCTTCCCAGGCTGGTTGTGTAGCACTTGTTCTGCTAAAGTTCTTAACATATACAGAATCCTGGTTATATGTTATGTAGTATGAAGTCTATTGGTCCTGTTTGTACTAATGCCCCCATTTCTTGCAATTCTTTGACCCTGTTTTGCAATTCCCTGATATAATCAGCTATTTTCACATTTCCCCAGAACATAGATGAAAAAACTGGAGTGAATGTTTTTTCGTGCATAGGGTGTGATGGAGAAACAGAGAAGGGGGAAAGAATCAAGAGAAGAAAAGGAAATAGAGAAAATCAACAAGAAGAAAGATGCAAAAGAAGAGTACTTGAAAAGACATTACGAAAGAACTTTTGAACTTTGAACTTTGCAAAAAGGGAGAATTGCACAAAGAAGAGGATGGCTTTGTAATCTCCCCATATCTAGGAATCCATTCCCTACAAAATCCTGTGGTACCCAATATTGCCCTGAGTTGTTTCTTGGTCTTGGGAGCACTAAGTTTTTGTAGTCTACTATTATTTTCTGTGAAATATATCTGGACTCTACTGATAACACAAATCCCAGATATTCCACTCTGGGTAGACACCACTGGACTTTAGACTTTGAAATTTTGTGTCCCCTCTTATACAACTCAATTAAAAGATATTTGCTATCTTTTTGACATGCCTTGGCTGTTGGTGAAGCCAAAAGCACATCATCCACAAAATGGATCAGTCTGCTTTCTTTAAAATGTATATTTGCAAGGTTTTGTGTTAATATTTGTGAGAAGAGTGTGGGACTTTCTGCATAATCTTGTGGCAAATGACACCAGGTGAATTGTGTACCTTTCCATGTGAAAGCAAAAACCTTTTGTGAGTTTTATGAATTGAAATGGAAATGAATGCAGAGCACAAATCCACCACCATAAAATATTTTTCTTGACTGAGAATTGCAGAGATTATTGTTGCAGGACTTGGAACAACAGGGTGGCTTACGCAACATGGTTGTTAACTGCTCTAAGATCTTGGACAAAGCAATACACAACTTTGTCATTGGCATCCAGCTTGAGCTTCTTTACTGCTAGTATGGGTATATTATATTGAGATGTACAGGGCACTACAGAGCTTATTTTAACCCCAATAATATTATGATTTGATGTCTGGAAGTGCTATTCTCTGCACCCCTTAATTCCTATTTCTTCTCACAATTTCTGATAAAAATATGAAATCTAGGCACTCTGTACCTTTTATTGGTTTGTTCAGTTCTAAAAAGTGTACCAAAGTACTTTGTTTAGTAGAGTATTCAACATCTAAAATTAAACAGTATTATAATTTGTATTAAATTTATTTTATTAAGTTGGCATGGTCCAAACATGAGCAATAAATATCCCTCTGATTATTTATTTAAATCTTTATTTCTAAATAAAGTACTTTGTCATTATGTTTGTCTTAAGTGTCCTAGTAAAATGAGTCTCAAATACTTTGTATGTTTTATAATTATTTTAATAGAATTTCTCTATTATTTCCTCCTGATTTCCATAATGGCTGTTTAGAAATGCTAATGACTTTTGTAGACTCTCATACTGTTTTCTTTTGCATCCTCCTTCTTTACTTTATTTTTTAAATTTTTTTTAATATTTTATTTTTTTAGAAAGATTTTCCATGGTTACATGATTCTTGTTTTTACTTTCCCCTTTGTCCCCCTTAACCCCCTCCCCATATTCAATGCGCAATTCCACTGGTTTTAACATGTGTGATCAATCAAGACTTATTTACATATTATTGATAGTTGCATTTGTGTAGTCATTTAGTGTCACATCCCCAGCCATTTCTGCATCCACCCATGTGTTCAAGCAGTTGTTTTTCTTCTGTATTTCCTCTCCTATAGTTCTTCCTCTGAATGTGGGTAGCGTTCTTTTCCATAAATCCCTCAGAAATGTCCTGGGTCATTGCATTGCTGCTAGTACAGAAGTCCACTACATTCAATTTTACCACAGTATATCAACCTCTGTGTACAATGTTCTCCTGGTTCTGCTCCTTTCACCCTGCATCAATTCCTGGAGGTCTTTCCAGTTCACATGGAATTCCTCCAGTTTATTATTCCTTTGAGCACAACAGTATTCTATCACCAGCATATACCATGATTTGTTCAGCCATTCCCCAATTGAAGGGTATCCCTTCATTTTCCAGGTTTTTGCCACCACAAAAAGTGCGGCTATAAATATTTTTGTACAAGTATGTTTATCTATCATCTCTTTGGGGTACAAACCCAGCAATGCTATGGCTGGATTGACTCCTTTTTTAACTTTAGATATTAGTAATTTAAATTACTTTCTCTGCTGATTCTTTAGGGGCTTCTATTGTAAGTAAATCATTGTGTCATATGTAATCAGGGATAATTAATCTCAGAAAAGGAGTTTAAAAAATGTTTTTAGTTTTTGAGAAAAATGCGTGTAGTCTATGTATTTTCTTGTTAAACTTCACATATAAATTCATTTAGAAAAGTTTATCTACTTCACACAAACAGCTTTTGGCAATTGTTTTATGATTTGTTGAATTTCATTTTCTGAGACTGAGATATCTATTTTAATTTTTTCAATCTTTTCAATAATTTCAAATATTATTTCAAAAATATATTTTATCGGGGCAGCTGGGTAGCTCAGTGGAGTGAGAGTCAGGCCTAGAGACAGGAGGTCCTAGGTTCAAACCCGGCCTCAGCCACTTCCCAGCTGTGTGACCCTGGGCAAGTCACTTGACCCCC
>NW_025366921.1:0-5091 GCF_016433145.1 Gracilinanus agilis | reverse complement strand
TATAACATCCTACATTCTAAGATTCCTTCTAGGTATAACATCCTACGTTTTAAGATTCCTTCTAGTTATAACATCCTACATTCTATGATTCCTTCTAGTTATAACATCCTACATTCTAAGATTCCTTCTAGGTATAACATCCTACATTCTAAGATTCCTTCTAGGTATAACATCCTATATTCTAAGATTCTTTCTAGTTATAACATCCTACATTCTAAGATTCCTTCTAGGTATAACATCCTATATTCTAAGATTCCTTCTAGATATAACATCCTACATTCTAAGATTCCTTCTAGTTATAACATCCTACATTCTAAGATTCCTTCTAGTTATAACATCCTACATTCTAAGATTCCTTCTAGATATAATATCCTACATTCTAAGATTCCTTCTAGTTATAACATCCTACATTCTAAGATTCATTCTAGGTATAACATCCTACGTTTTAAGATTCCTTCTAGTTATAACATCCTACATTCTAAGATTCCTTCTAGGTATAACATCCTATATTCTAATATTCCTTCTAGTTATAACATCCTACATTCTAAGGTTCCTCCTAGGTATAACATCCTACATTCTAAGATTCCTTCTAGGTATAACATCCTATATTCTAAAATTCTTTCTAGGTATAACATCCTACATTCTAAGATTCCTTCTAGGTATAATATCCTACATTTTAAGATTCCTTCTAGATATAATATCCTATATTCTAAAATTCTTTCTAGGTATAACATCCTACATTCTATGATTCCTTCTAGGTATAACATCCTACATTCTAAGGTTCCTCCTAGGTATAAAATCCTACATTCTAAGGTTCCTCCTAGGTATAACATCCTACATTCTAAAGTTCCTTCTAGGTATATCATTTTACATTCTAAGATTCTCCACTAGTTCTAACATTCTATGTTCGATAGCTTTCTTTCTGCCTCTGATATTCTGTGGTCCTGCCATCTAAAGTCCCCTCTGACATTAACATTCCATGTTCTAAGGTCTCACAGTCCTGATATTCTCTCTTCCATGCTCCAAGATCCTTCCCCATGACTGACAGTCTAGGGCCTGCATTCTCAGGTCCCTTCCAATACGACTAGACTTTGTTCTCTTGGGTATCTTCTGTTGCTAACATTCTATGATGCTGTGCAAATGGAAGCCAGAGATCCTTTCTCCCTCGCTCAAGGGTGAATGAGGTGATGAAGTATTTTGAAACATTTGTCTTAGCCCCTCCTGCCACAGAGTCCTAAGAAGTCCTTGGAGGAGACCAAGGAGGGCTCCCCGCCCCTCCCAAACTATATCACTTCCCTCTCTCATGCTTGCTGTACTTTTAAAAATGAGAGTCTGGACAGGATGCTCTCTGGCTCTGAAATCCTGTGATGTGTGGAAGACAGCTAAGTGTGGGCAGCCAGCTTGCTCAGAGCTGGGCAGCTGGGTTTTATTGGCCTGCCCACTCCTGCAGGTACAGGGAAATTAGTCAGTTTGGCTCTAACAGCCTGGTGCCCAGGCAGAGTCTGTAGCTTGTATTTTTTTCTTTTCGTTTTTATTAGGAGCTGTTAACAAGTGGCTCAGCCACATGAAGGGAGGATGAGAATCACGCTGGAATCATTGCCAAACTCCCGGGTTTCATGACAAGCTAAAGGAGGGAGCTGTTCTCTGATTGTATGACCCATCTGGCCTGGGAGCTACCTTGGAGGTGCCAGTCCTGGCTCAGGTCCTCTTGAGTCTCCATATTCCTAGACTGGACAGGACCATCAGGGATCTTGTTTACCAGACCCTGCCTCTGTAGAAAACAAAGCCTTGATCTGTCTTACTCAATCGGTCAGTCAATCTGTTAACAAGCACTTATATATTGTATATCCAGCAAGCAGCTAGGTGGTAGAGGGGTTAAAGCACTGGCCTGGAATCAGGAAGACTCATCTTCATGAGTTCAAATTCAGCCTCAGACACTTATTAGCTGTGTGACTCTAGACAAGTCACTTAACCCTGCTTGCCTCTGTTTCTTGATCTGTAAAAATGAGCTGGAAAAGGAAATGGTAAACTACTCCAGTAACTTTGCCAAGAAAATCCCAATGAGAGTCTTGAATAATCGGACACAATTGAAAGTGACTGAACAACAATAACAACCATATATCCAACACTTAACACTATGATGAATACAAAGAACACAAGGTGTTCCCAGTTCTCAAGGAGCTGACCTTCTAATAGGAGACACAAGAGGCAAAGACCTAGAATAAGGGAGAGATTTGAGGCAGGTAGACCAGCTATTGCAATAGTTCTGGAATGTGGTACCGAGGGTGAAGAAAGAAAGGAACATATATTAGAAATGTTTGCAAAGGTAGCGAAGACAAGATGTTGACAAGATAAAAAGGTACCCAAGAGCCTTGAACAGATTGGAAGGGATAGGGGAGAGATCATGGGGAGGTGAGGATTGTATCTAGGCTGTGAATCTCTATAACCAGTTGCCTCTTCAATAATAGGCAAGCTGGGAAGAAGTGACAGATTTTTGTTTGTTTTTCTGTTTGGTTTTGAAACGAGAATTCCCTAATGGCTTTTAGCCGGTCTTCTCTCATTTCCTTAATTTCTTTCTCCCATCTTGATATATAAGAGATCTTAGAATACAGAATATAGACTATCAGAGATGGAAGGGAACTTAGAACACAGGATGTCAGAGCTAGAAGGAAACAATACATAAAAAACATAGAATGTCAGATCTGGAAAGGAACTTAGAATATTGGACATCATGTTGAAAGGGACTGTGAAACCTAGAATTTCAGAGCCAGAAGGGATCTTAGAACGCAGATAACAGAATGAAACACCAGCAGAAATGTCTTAGAACATAGATTATAGAATATTAGAACTGAGAGGGACCTTTAAGGTCACCCAATCCATATACCATGTATTGGTTCTAAGACAGAAGAGTTCTCCGGGTTAGGCAATGGGGGTTAAGTGAATTGCCCAGGACCACACAGCTAGGAAATGTCTGAGGCCATATTTGAACCCAGGACCTCCTGTCTCCACTTTCTATCCACTGAGCCATCTAACTGCCCCCCTCCCCTCAGTCTTTTATTTTTACATTTGAGATGACTGAGGTTCAAGGCAGGAAGGAATTCCATTCTTTTAAAAATCCAGAAACCCTCCACTTTGGGTTTTCTTTTTCTACAAAGGGCAAAAACCTTCCCTGGTCTCAGGTATTGACTGAGTGGGTGCTTCCTCCCTTTGTGCCCCCCCACCCTCCTCCTTTCCACTCTCCCCTCCTCCCTTGAAAGTGACCCCAGGCTTTGAGTTAGGCTTGGCCCTCTCAATCCCCTTTGAAAGGAGCCTCTCATCCTGGAATCCAGGAAATACTTCACATAGTTTCTGGGCCTCTGAAGTATAAAGGAGAGATCTCTGGAGTAGAAGGGGGTGTCTGAGAAGGGTGGCCTCTTGGAGTAGGATGCTGGGCTGGGCCTTCCTTTCTTCTGCTTCCCAGATTTTCTAAGGGGACGTCTCGGCACGCCAGGTGAGGCAGTCTGGGGGATCTCGGGCCAATAAGAACAACAACTCTTGTCTCTGCAGCACTATGGGCTTTTCAAAACAATTCCTCACTTTGGATCTGGGAAGCAGACGGTTCCAGCATTATTTCTCTCATTTTGCAGATAGTCAAAAAAAGCTCAGAGAAGTGACGGTGACCTACCTGAGTCCATGTGTCTAGCCAGCAAGGTTGGGTTGGGTTGAGCCAATGGTTAAATTATCCACATGAGCATTTATTCCCTGGAAATCTGCAAAGACTATGAAGTCAGGGCCTGATTTATGGTTCCTGTGATTGAGCAGATTTCAGAAAGGGGAGGACACAATTTTGTTTAATTACTTATTTGTAGAATTCATTTTTTAGACCCTTACCTTCCTCTTTAGAATCAATACTGTGTACTGGTTCCAAGGCAGAAGAGTGGTAAGGGCTAGACAAATAGGGGTCAAGTGACTTGCCCAGGGTCACTTAGGTAAGAAGTGTCCAAGGTCAGATTTTAACCCAGGACCTCCTGTCTCTAGGTCTGGCTCTCCATCCACTGAGCCACCCATCTGCCTGCTGTAGACGTCATTTTTAAAAATTCTGATTTCCAGATTTTCTTCTTCCCTCCTGGTCCTCCCCCACCCATTGAGAAGGCAAACAATATATATCAGTGACGTGGGCAAAATCATGCAAAACAGATTTCCACTCTAGTCATGTTGCCAAAAAATAATAATAAAATCAAAATAAAGAAATATCGAGAAAATGAAAACGAGCTGCTTTAATCTACCCTCAGACTCCATCAGTTCTCCCTCTGGAGATGGGCGGCTTTCTTCGCTCCGGGGCTTCTGGCATGGGCCTGAGTCATTGTATTGATCAGAGCAGATAAGTCTTTCCCAGTTTGATCATCCTTCTGACAGCGCTCTCACTGCCCACAGTGCTCTGATGGAGAGAAATGTGGATTCAATGCACAAAATGTGGCTTGTCTTCTTGGGGAGCTGCTTCTTGATTCATTTCTCTCCCAGCAACCCCCGACGAGTCAGAGACCACCAAGGCTCCGGCTTTCAGCCTGGGTCTTCCGATGGTTGGTCCAGGCTTCTCTCTACTACCTAGGAATTTGATTTCCGAACCCCAACTCCTGGACACACGTCCCATTGAGTTATCTGGCCACTCCTAGAGGACAACTGAATGTTTTAGTAGTATTAGACATATACACACACACACACATAAACACATACATAGACATACCTACATATCTCTGCAGCAATACACACATACACACATATAATATATTTATGGTATAAATATATTTACATATGATAAGTATGTATAATATATTGTACACACATATATTATATATACATAATAGTATGTATATAACATGTATCACATGTACAAATTATGCATTATATAGACATACAATAAATATGTATAATATATTATATACTATATCAATATATTTACATGTGATAAATATGCATAATACATTGTATACACATATATATTAAATATGCATAATACATTGTATACACACATATATTAAATATACATAATAGTATGTATATAACACATATCACATGAACATATTATGCATTATATAGACATACAATAAATAT
>NW_025366920.1:0-8843 GCF_016433145.1 Gracilinanus agilis | reverse complement strand
CTCCTCTCCTCTCCTCTCCTCTCCTCTCTCCAGGTTGAGGGTAACACTGAACTCAGCTGCATGGGAAGCTCTATCCTGATTTGGAATAATGAAAAGAAAGATGGACCCTGGGCAAGGGTCCAATTGACTTCAATTGCTCAGCCCTTACAGCTGTTTTGCCTTGGAACCAATAGTTAATATTGATTCTAAGACTATTTCATTTGTTTAGTCCTTAGTTTTCTCAATTATTTTTTCCCAGTTATTAGTAAAAAAGTTGAACTACATGATTCCTCAAGTCTCTTGTAGTTTTAACACGAGTTTTAGGTATGAAGCACAATCAGATTCTTAGAAGTGGTTTAGGACTACCCTCTCGTCAAAAATTCTCTGTTCATTTGCTCTAATTTTCCCACCGAATCTCTCAGACCCACTAGAATTAAACATGTGACATCATAGTAAGGTAAAGGACATTTACTAAAAATATAATTCAAGGTAAAGATCAAGAAATTAAAATAAGTAGCAGACATTCCATCACCCATTTCCAAAAACTACCTGCTGACATCGTCTGAAAGTGTATACATTGGACCAGAAGCGTCTGTCCTCAACTTCTCTCCTACTTTCTTCAAGGATAAACTTGATGACTTCTTTCTGATGCTATCCTGGCTCTTTGGCATGATTGTTTCCTTTTCTAGATGTTCACTAAACATCTCTTTAATAATAGCGATAGAGATTGAATATGTAATTTCATTGGTGCTAGGAACTCTTGTTATGAGAAAACTCACTCTATTGGTGTTGGTTGGCACCATCTCTTCACTTTATAGTCTCTGTGAGTTACCTAGAATGTTGAGAAAGGAAATGACTTGCCTAGGTTCACATAGCCACTATGTGTCAGAAGCAGGATTCAAACCCAGGCCAGCTCCTTAACCACTATGATACACTGCCTCATTAGTATTATAGCCTAAAGGGCAACCTAGAAAGCACAGTGGGTAGAGTGCTATGCCTAGAGTCTAGAAGACCTGGGTTCAAATCTGGACTCAGATATTTCCTAGCTGTGTGACCCTGGGCAAGTCACTTAACCTTGATTGCCTAGCCCTTGCTTCTTTTGTCTTAGAATTGATACTATGACAGAAAGTACATTTTTCGAAGAAAAGATTACAGTCTAGAACTTTGCTAGGAAGTCATGCTTATTAGTTTATAGTTTTCTAATTCTAACTCTAATTAGTCTATGATTTTTACTCATTTTTTCTATATACATTTAATTTTTTCCAGTTCTGGGGTGCTTCTCCCATCCTCCAGAATCCTTTCAGCATCATTGACAATGACCGAGCAATCACACCTTGGTGTCTCAGTATCCAAGGATCTACTGACTTACTTACTATGGGACAGGTTATTTGAATACATTAAGGACAGTCAGGGGATTGGTCTTCTTATTTATTTTGAGTATTAATCCCCCATTAGCCAATTTTTTATTCTTTTCTTTTCAGTCCAAAGATCACTCTCCTTGGCAGAAACACTAATAGCAAAATTAGAATGAAGCATCTCTTCTTTCTCTTGGTTGTCAGTTATGGTCAGAGAATCTAGCAGTGGTCTTATCTTGCCTTGTGAGAAATCATATCCCTTCACTTTTAAAACCCAGCAGGCCACAGAGCTCGTTTCCTAATCACTTTTAGGCTCTCCCTCCAGAGAATCGCCTTCCAGGGTGATGGAGAAAGGCTCCAACAGGTCACACGTGAAGAGATTACCAAAATATATAGCTCAGGCCCAGCTGTTCAAAAGTAAAATTGGGATGGGCAGGGGAGAGGAAATCATTGCCTTTGGAAGTTTCTGGGGTGGAAAAAAATGGCCAAGTGGGCCTGAGGGGGCTAGACAAAGAAGCTACATGATATAGTGAGACAGAGTTTGCCCTTCCAGTTGGAAGACTAGACTTCAAGATCCATCTGTTTAGCTTTGGATAAGACTCTGAGCTTTAGTCTTGTCATTTTCTAGGAGAGATGAATATGTATTTTTGCATCTTTCTAGATAGTTGAAAGGATCAAATAAGAGATGTAATGAGAGGAAACATGGTGTCATGGATAACTCGATAACTTGTTTGGTGGGGAATAAGAAAGTATATTAAGAGAGGAAGGAGAAAGTCATCAGTCATTCCTACTTTAGTGGAAATTAGTTGAATCACACGACTGATATGGAAATATGTTTTGCACGCCAGAGCATGTAGAGCCTAGATTAAGTTGTCTCAGGGTGAAGGGAGATAGAAAATTTAAAACTTAAAAATTTTAAAAATAAATGTTGAAAAAATTTGCATGCGATTGGGGAAAAAATACTGGTAACCCTTCTACATTGCAGGGGTGAGGGCTATGGTGCCCCCATGATCTGGAAAATCTACATAAAATTTTTTGATCTTTTCTTTGTACCAGAGAAGGTCTGAATTTTTTCTTTTTCTTTAATGGGGTGTTTACGATATTTTGTTGTAAATTTTCAGGTAAGTATGCATTTCTGAGGTTCTAAACTTTTTCTGTGTCATCTGCTGGCCTTTGCCTCTAGTCTCTGGCTTCTGTGAAACTCTCCTCAAATTCTCATTTAATTTCTTATGCTGTCTTTGGATATATCAAAACAGTGATGGGGAAAATTGTGATGTAGAAGGGATACCTGCTTTTGGTCCTAGGCTATATGTAGGTCAATGGTATCATTTCTAGTTTTTGTGTGTTGTCTATTGGCTTCCATATTCTTTTTGCAATCTTTAACTTTTTACTTACTTTAACTCTAAAAAAGAAATTGCATGTATTTATGGTATTAAAAATAAAATATGTTTGTATTATAGAATATTATATGTATTTTTATGTGTTTCTGAGTTTCTAAACGTTTTCTGTCATGTTTAGCTTCTGTAAAACTCACTCCCCCCCCCCCCATTCCCATTTAATTTCTTATGCTGACTTGTGATATTTCTAAACCACAATAGAGAAAGGCATGATGTGGAAGGGATATCTGTATTATATTTTAAAAATAGCTGAATCAGTTGATTTCTCAATGAAAATCAGTTGAGAACAGATAGCCAAAAGGATGGGAGTGGAGTAGGGTAGAAAAGTGATGGAATGGTATTATCACTTTTTAAACCCTTATCTTTCATCTTAGAATTAATACTATTTAGTGGTTCTAAAGCAGAAAAGCAGTAAGGAATCAGCAATGAAGGTTAAGGGACTTGCCCAGGGTCATCCAGCTAAGAAGTATCTGAGGTCATATTTGAGCCTCTCATCTTTTGACCTGACTCTTTATCCACTGAGCTATCTAGCTATCCCTAGTAATACCATTCTCATGATTGAAGAATGTAGGAGTAAGGCAAGGGAAGAAGCATATGGAATTAGAAATCATAGAAACATCAAGGATTGCCACTGAAGGGACTAGAGAGAGCATCACCAGAGCAGAGACAGCATCTTATCTAATTTCAGAAAAAGCTGTCTGTGGACCTACTCTAGCCTTCTGTACACAGTAGGTGCTTCATAAATGCTTTTTTCATGGAATAAATTTTTTAAATGAAATAATTGGACTCTCTTCTTTTAGAGATAAAGAAAATGAGTCCTAGAGGGAGTGAATTGCTTGCCCAAGGTTATGAAGCTCATTAATGACAGAACTGAGTCTAGAGATATAGAAACATCAGCATCAAGGACGATGGGAAGATGGCAAAGACCCATTTGGCATGGTTGGTAGTTTTGCTGAGGGATGACCCACTGGTGAGAGGAGAGAGAAGCTAAAGGAGGGGAGAAAGAAAGGAGAGAATTATTTTCAGGATTTAAAAGGTTAAGAACCTATAGAAAACACACAGATGCAAAGCACTAGGAGTGTGTCTATCTATGGGGAAGGGGAAGCAATCGTGGAAGCAGCCAGCAGCTCAGGTGGGGGATCACTGTGCAGATGGCAACCATGGAAACAAGAGGAGTCCCCATCTGCCTGCAGCCGGCTGTGTAGGAATGCTGAGTGAGCTGCCCTTGGGAGGGGCACAAAAATGGCTCTTAGAAGGGTACTCCGAGACAGGGATGCTCAGGTCTAGCTTCTGGATAGTGCACAGGAAGGAGTCCAGTTGCCTTAGCAGGTTGGATTGGATATTATAGGTAAGCTCACAAAACCTTGCCGAGTTACTGTCTGGATGATTAACGACCCTGGCTGGGGTGACTCAAAGACGGTACATTTATATTCTCATGGGGAAACCCATATTTCCCCACACCGTGCTGATGCATCTGTAAGATGGGTGGAGATGGCTTCTGCCCTTGAGTGGATGCTTTCCAGAGCAGTTTTGGGTTGCCCATAGCTGCGGTATGATCAGAGAAACTGTATATATGAGATCCTGGGGAACCTCAAGTGAAAGTGAAGGTTTGGACCAATAGGAATTGCTGAAGAAGCAGCTTCATCAAAGAAGAGTAGTGGGAACAGATGAAGAAAAGATGGCGGCCTTTGGGAAGAACACTAGTTATGGTTTGGGAAGGACACAGTAGTCTGAAGGGAAAGTAGACTTGGCTGAATGATGGTCAGAGGTCCCAGAAGTAATCTAGTCACAATGGGTCAGTCCTTTCCCTTGTAGGTATGAGTCTGAATTACTGAGTCCTCTTGCTATGGCAGGGAATCAGAGGCATTAGAGGGACCCTTGAGCATTTCTCCCTTAGACACATGGGAAATGTGTTTTGTCTTGTTTTTCTATATGGGTACAGAGAAAGTTTACTTCTTGATACAATTCCTTTTATTTGCCTTGTTCTTTTGTCTTAAATGCCTTTTGATTTAAGAAACACACATATACACATACATATATGTCTTTTATATGATCCAGTACATGTTGGTAGGTTCAGTGGGATATCTATATCTATATCTACATCTACATCTACATCTACATCTACATCTACATCTATATCTATATCTATATCTATATCTATATCTATATCTATATCTATATCGACATCGACATTGACATCGACATTGACATCGACATCGATATATGTTTTCAGTTGTGTCTTACTCTTTGTGACCCCATTTTGGGTTTTCTTAGCAAAGATACTGGAGTGGTTCACCATTTTCTTCTCTAGCTCATTTTATAGATGAGGAAACTAAGACAAACAAGGTTAAGTGACTTGCCCAGGGTCGCACAGCTAAGAAGTATCAGAAGCCAGATTTGATGTCAGGAAGATGAGTCTTTCTGATTTTAGACTCAACACTCCATCCACTGGATCATCTATCTGCCCATAGATATGGATATATGTATATATCTATAATCTATCTTCCTTTCCTATGATCTAGTAAGAATTAGTAAGATCATATTCAAGGGGACTGAACATACACATATGTGTATGTATATATATGGCTTATGTATGATCTAGCACACCTCAGTAGGACAGTGGTAGGTGAAAATGTATATATAATTTTGTATATGTGCATATATACATATCTGTCTTTTGATGAACTAGCATGCATTGGTAAGGGCATGGCCAGTGCTATTGAATTGTTAATGATTCCTAAACAACACACCAAATCTGGAAAATTGCAGAAGGTTCTACAGTGGGTAAGAAGCTTTTTGGACTCAGGGCTATACTCGAATTTTCCTCTGGAATGCAGGTCTCAGGGCTCTACTCTCCAATCAAGGGGATAACAAGAGTGACTCCTTCTCTCCTCCCTTCCCACTTCCCTTAAGGACCTGGAATTTGTGGTTCTCTGACTCTGGTTTTTAGACACGTGGCCTTCCCTAGGGTTGAGAGAGGCCTCTTTGTGCCAGCCCTGAGGAAGTCTTTTCCCACTTACAGTATGTTGTTGAATGTATGGGCTGTTGAATGTCATCAGTCTTTCTATGTGGCAGACATTAGGTCCTTGGATGTAGCAAGACAGAGAAAAATAGGGATAAAGCTCAAGTTATATAAGAATAAGAGGATGGACTGGAGTGGTAAGGCAGATGGGAGACAAAAGTGAAGAGAAGATGGTGGTTATGGCTGAGCCCTAGAGATCAGGAAAGTTGGACAAGATGATGCTGAGAGGAAGAGGAGGAAGAGTTCGACCTCCAAAGAATGGACAGGAATCACTTCATAGTTTGTCTTTGTATCCTTAGCTCCTAACAGATTGAATTTGTTGGAGGGAATTCACTTCAATTCTGAATGTCTTGAACAAATGATCTGGACCACAGACATTTTTGGTCAAGGTGGAGCAATGGGTCAACACCAGATAAACCATGGAGAGAGCCAGCAGTCAAGACAAAGGAATGGGTCAACATCCAGATTACTTCTCAAGGAATTAGAAGTCATGTGCCAGAGACAGGAGAGTCTGAAATGGAGTTAATACCTGATTCAGAGAGGAAGACTTTTATAGTCTTCATGTTACCAAAGGGTCTAGCGATTGGCAATATGGCTTGCCTTATATGGCAGATCCTTATAATTAGATTGTTTTTGCCTATTGGGACCTAGAACCTCCTAACTTAAAGAAAGGTTCTCAGCTATCCAGGATGGTTAGGTAAGTTCAGTGAAAATGTAGTATTTGACTGCTATACTGAAAGCTAGATGGTGTAATAGAGTCCCATGTGTGGAGCCAGGAAAACTCATCTTCCTGAGTTCGAATCTGGCATCAGACACTTACTACCTGTGTGACCCTTCTTTGCCTCAGTTTTCTCATCTGTATAATAAACTGGAGAAGAGAATAGTAAATCACTCCAATATCTTTGCCAAGAAAACCTCAAATGAGGTTACCAGGAGTTAGATGTGACTGAAACAATTGAATAACAATGAGAACAACATATGGAGAGCATTGGGCTAGATGTCAAAGGAGGTACATCATTTAGATAAGTCATAGTTCCTGCCTTCAAAGAGCTTGTAGTTTAGTCACTGGTTATGATATTAAAAAAAAAACTCAACAGTAATTGCAATATGGAAGCTAGGTGGCACAATGGACAGAACGCTGGTTTTGGAATCAAGAAAACTCATCTTCATGACTTCAGATCTGGCCTCAGACACTTACTAGCTGTATGACCTTGGCCAAGTTACTTAATTCTGTTTGCCTCAGTTTCCAAATCTATAAAATCATCTGAAAAAGGAAATGGCAAACCATTCCAGTATCTTGTCAAGTTGGGATCATGAAGAGTCCAACACAACTAAAAAACAACTGAACCAACAACTAATTAGTAAATTAATTAAAGAGGTATAAGACAAAGAGAAATGTGAAATCTCAGGGAGTGGGTTATTACTACCTGAACAAATCAGGGAAAGCTTCATGGAAGAGTAGCATTTGAACAGAGCTTTAAAGGGTGGAAAGGAATTGAACAAGTAAAGGGAAGAACATTCCAAGTAACAGTGCGAAAAAAGGGACAAGCAGAATTTGCAGAGTTACAGACAAATGATCATTGGGAAGGGAACCTTTTGAGTTTATGTGGTTTTATAGTTTTAACTGTTATTTCTCACAATAGTTTGCACGAAGGAAGTGTTTATTCATAATGATAGGGGGCTTTTATATAGTGTTTTCAGAGTTGCAAAATAGCACTGTGTGAATATCATCTCATTTAATCCTCACAACAACCTGGGAGGTGCATATTCTGATTATCTCCATTTTATAGATGAAACAGGTAGAAGTCAAATGATTTGCCCATAATGTTAGAGGTTAGATTTGAACTTAGATCTTCCTGACTTCAGGTGCAGTGCTCTTTCTATTTTACCATGCGGTTGCTTCTTATAGGTCCAATTATGGGTATCAGTGGTTCAAAGGGTATGCACAGTTCAGTTACGGTGGGGGTCCTACCCACCCCTATCACATAACTATTTGTTCAGTGTGTGTTCATTGTGCATCATTAATTGATTCTGGGCCTCGAAAGTCAGGGAATGGGTGATGAGATTATTTACTTAATAGTCTTTGGTTCAGAAATCCATATTTTATTTTGTAATTTTAATACTTCCCCATAAAAACTCAGTGTGGACCATCTTTCAGACTCAATTTAGTGGTTCATGTCTTTTGATGACTGCCCATTATGGGACCTTAGGGGACATAAGATACCTAAGGTTGAGTGTTTGATTTTTAATCTGCATCTTGCTCCATGCTTTTTCTGTAGCCAGTCTTTTTGGCCTATAAAATATTATAGAATCTTAGAGTGAGTAAGACTTCATAGACCATCTAAAACTGACTGAGAAGCTCTGCTATAACATCTTAAGGTGGTCATCTGGATTTTTCCTGAAGATATTCCCATTATTGGGAATATGCTTCCTCCGGAGGCAATGCATTGATTGGACTTTGATAAAGTTCTAATTGTTAGGAAGTTTGCCCATACATTGAGGCTAAATCTGCCTCTAATTTCTAAGCATTGTCTCTGCATCTCTCCTTGTGGCCAACCAGATTGACTTCCTTCCTCTTCCATGTGACAGTTATTGGAATACTTAAAGACAAGTATTATGTCTCCTCTAAGACTTCTTTCCTCTAGGTAAAACACTCTCACTTCCTTCGATTGATGCTTAAATGGCATAATCTCTAAGCCTCTCATAACCCCAATTACTTTGCTCTGGCATTCCAGTTTGTCAATCAGTGTCCTTTTTAAAATGTGATACTAAGAATTAGATATAATATTCCAGCTATGATCTACCTAGAGTGGTGTGTTAGTGTGGTTGGGGGCAGTTATCACCTTCCTCCTTTTGGAAACTCTGACTTTCTGAATTCAGTTGAGCATGGTATTGCCTTTTTTTGGTTGCCATGTTGATATGTTGACTCATATATAGTCCACTAAAAATCAAATATCTCCCTCTCTGTCAGTCTGTCTCTCTTTCTCTTTCCCCTCCTCACTTTCTTCCACTCCTCTCTTTCTCTCTCTCTCCCTCCTTTTCCTTCCTTCCTTCCTTCCTTCCTTCCTTCCTTCCTTCCTTCCTTCCTTC
>NW_025366919.1:0-3933 GCF_016433145.1 Gracilinanus agilis | reverse complement strand
ATATATAAAAAAGCAATATATAAAATAATAAAATATATAAAAATATAAATCATCATTGTCATCATCATCATCATTGTTCAGAATTATTGAATTATTACTACAATGTTAATCTAGATGCAATTTGCTCCAGAATGTAGATCATCCCTCTTCAAAGACATCTTACTGAAATAAAAAAAAACAGGTAGAGGATATAAGACTACACTGCAAAATAATGCTTATCCTAGGATTTATGTAGCTCTTATTTGCATCAGATTTTGGACAAAAAAAAGTAGTTTACATTTGACTTGATAATTGCTTAACTCTTCCACCATATTTTGAAGGAAAGAATGAATTTCATTCCATGGAAATAGGTGGTCTTTACATGTATTAAGCTAAAATATGATGCTGATTTTTTTGTGTTAACCATTTCTTTCTACCTCACATAAGTCCCACAGAAATGAATTAATAATCCATCTTCAAAACAGGAGAGATCTCTTCCAACTCTATACACTGTCCACAGAAGAAAGTACAGGGACAGGTAAGAATTTTAAGTAGGCTCAATGGTTCTTCTATGTTGGAATCTGGCCAGACTATAAAGGTTAATAACTCAGTTTTTGTAAGTGGTATCATGGGGCCCTTTAATAACTATGAGTAGTCATAGTCAGTTTTATACCTAGTCTGAGAGATGGCTCCTAGGAGATTGCTTACTCAATACCCTAAACAAGAGGAAAAATATTGGGTTCTGGGATTGTCGAGGGAGGCAAAGCTCTGAGCAGTGTTTGAGATTCTATAGAGTCTTTAGATTCTTGGACAAACTTAGAAAAATAAATGTTTTAGGAAGCAATTCCTAGAATTGAGGAAGTTGGTTTGTATATGAAGATCCTCTACCTTCTTTCCCATACCCTGATCCCCCCTAAACTTCAGGATCCTTGTGTAAAATGGAGATGATAATATCATAGGATCTTTGTCAGATTCAAGTGAGATACTGCATGTGTAATGGAAACCTGCTGCATATCTTTACTTGGAAGATATTAAGCTTCCAGGAGACTGGAGAATTGGTGCATTCATGGACATTCTATCTTGGCCTACTCCATGATTGGGAAGAATCTTTTACCATTGACTGTTTGGCCAGAAGTGTTGGTATATTCAAAGGACTTGTATTAGCAGCAGTCATAGCTTTTGTGGTATCAGCAACTGAGGAAAGAGCTGGGTATTCCTTCACACGCAACTGGGGAGAATCCAGAAATGAAGGGAAGTCCCATCTGGCTTGGGAGGTTGAGCCTTGGGATTCTTCTAAGAATCTAACCTAGCAGTGATGCCCTTAGGAGCATGCGTCTAGGGATACTAGCCCCACAGAAGCTGTGATGCCAGCTGTAGACAAGAATTTGGTAGGATCAGACTATGTTGGAATTGAGCTAATTTGTGAGCCTAAACCTTTCCCACTTTTAACTGGGGAGTAGGATAGGGATTATACTTCTTCTTCTTTTTTTTTTTTGAATAGGGATTATACTTCTGAGGTGCTTGGGAAAAGTATTTATTTGTTCTGGATATAAAGTTTGAGTAAATATTCCTTAGGAAAGGCTATCTGATATGAAGTAGCTAAGTAGAACTCAGATTCTAGTCCCTGGAGGGATGCAATAGCATGGGCTTGAGCTATTGGTAGAGAAGAGAAATCTCAAACTTTAATGGGGAAGGGGTGGGAAGGAATGTAACAGGTCTTTAGAGAGTGGGGCCAGAGTCAACTATGTTACATATGAAAGGTTCTTTGCAAGCTTTAAAGAAATGTATAAATGTCCAATTTTTGCAGGTGTGAGAATTTATAAGAACGTAAACTATATAAAACTAGGCAATTATAGAAATATAGAATGAACGGAATCCAGCCTTGTCCAACTTAGGACATATCTTTTTTCTTTTTTGTTTAAGTTTATTTATTTAATTAATTTAGAATATTTTTCCATGGTTATATGATTCATGTTCTTTCCCTCCCTCATCCAACTCCCTTCCTATAGACAACAAGTAATCCGACTGGGTTTTACATTTATCATTGATCAAGACCTATTTCTGTATTATTAATATTTGCACTAGGATAATCTTATAGAGTCTACCCCCGAATTCATATCCCTATTGAACCATGTGATCAAGCAGTTGTTTTTCTTCTGTGTTTCTATTCCCACAGTTCTTTCTCTGGATGTGGATAGCTTTCTTTCTCATAAGTCCCTCAGAATTCTTCTGGATCATTACATTGCTGCTAGTAGAAGAGTCCATTACATTAGATTTTACCACAGTGTATCCATCTCTGTGTACAATGTTCTCCTGCTTCTGCTCCTTTTGCTCTGTATCAGTTCCTGGAGGTCTTTCCAGTTCACATGGAATTCCTCCAGTTTATTATTCCTTTTAGCACAATAGTATTCTTTCACCAACAGATACCACAATTTGTTCAGCCATTCCCCAATTGAAGGTCATCCCCCCATTTTCCAATATTTTTGCTACCATAAAGAGCATGGCTCTTTTTTTTTGTACACATATTTTCCCTATTATCTCTTTGGAGTACAAACCCAACAGTGGTTTGGCTGGATAAAAGGGCAGGCAGTCATTTAAAGTCCTTTGGGCATAGTTTCAAATTGCCTTCCAGAATGGTTGGATCAATTCACAACTCCACCAGCAATGCATTAGTGTCCCAATTTTGCCCCATCCCCTCCAATATTTATTACTTTCCTTAGCTGTCATATTAGCCAATCTGCTAGGTGTGAAGTAAAATCTCAGAGTTGTTTTGATTTGCATTTCTCTAATTATAAAAGATTTAGAACATTTTTTCATGTGCTTATTGATAGTTTTGATTTTTTTTATCTGAAAACTACTTATTCATGTCCCTTGCCCATTTATTGTTCTGGGGATATCTTTTTTTTTGTACATTTGATTTAACTTCTTATAAATTTTAGTAATTAGACCTTTGTCAGAGGTTTTAATTATAAAGATTTTTCCCAGTTTGTTGCTTCCCTTCTAATTTTGGTTGCATTGGTTTTGTTTGTATAAAACCTTTTTAATTTAATGTAATAAAATTATTTATTTTACATTTTGTAATATTCTCTGTCTCTTGCTTAATCTTTCCTTTCTCAAAGATCTGACAGGTATGCTATTCTATGTTCACCTAATTTACTTATACTTTCCTTATTTATATTTGTCATTTACCCATTCTAAATTTATCTTGGTGTAGGGTGTGAGATGTTGACCTAAACCTAATCTCTCTGTTTTCAAATTTTCCCAGCAGTTTTTGTCAAATAGTGGATTTTTGTCCCAAAAGCTGGGATCTTTGGGTTTCTCCTACACTATCTTGCTTAGGTCATTTACCCCATCTATTCCATTGTTCCTTCCTTCTGTCTCTTAGCCAGTGCCATATTGTTTTTATGACCACTGCTTTATAGTACAGTTTAAGATCTGGTACTGCTAGGCCCTCATCCTTCACTTTTTTTTCATTAGTTCCCTTGATATTTATTCTTGATCTTTTGTTTTTCAAGATAAACTTTGTTATAATATTTTCTAATTCAGTAAAAACGTTTTTTGGTAGTTTGATAGGTATGGCACTAAACACAACTTAGGACGTATCTTAATAATTCTGGTCCCTATTTTTCCTACCAGGTTTTGGATTCCCAACTCATGGGACCATGGGGTCTGATAGGTGAGCATTCAACAGATCATGACTGAATTAAGATACCATTCTACTCCCTGGAAACATTTTTGCATGTGCATTGTGCTTTTATGTGTCCCATCTTCTACCTTCCAACTCTCAAGCTCCCTTATGTGTATTGTGTAACCTTATAAAAACATTGGCTCATTCAAGGAAGGGACTGTCTCATGTTTTATATTTGCTTCCCCTTTGCTTAGCACAGTTGTGTCACTTAGAAAGTACTTAATAAAAACTCCTTTTACCCCTTTCTAACTTCCTTCCTTCCTTCC
>NW_025366918.1:0-4081 GCF_016433145.1 Gracilinanus agilis | reverse complement strand
TATATATATATATATATATATGCGCATCTTCTCTACAGGAACCATAGAGCAAGAGAGTTAAAAGGGAACTCAGGCAGGCCATCTAGTCTAACCCCTTCATTTTACAAATGAGAAAACTGAGACCCAAGGAGATGAAGATGAAGTGACTTGAGGAAGGTCAAGCATCTGAAGCAGGATTTGAACCCAGATCTAAACCTCATTGCTTATTACATAGTTAGTGTTTGATAAATACTTAAGCATTTTATGTAATTATTACTGTTCCCCTTAGGATCTTCAAGAAAAATTCAGCAGTTCATTAAGTGTCTACTGTGTGCAAGGCACTCTTCTAAATACTAGGTATAAAGACATTCAAAAGATAGCATGACCTTCTTTGAGGAAGTGCTTTGGTTTTGCTTTTGTTATAAAGAAAAGGGCCTAGGGAGATATAGGTATACAGTGATGTGGATGTATCTATGTATTCTCCCTAGTTGCAGATGATGGAGGAACACCAACCCCAATCACCCTTGATAGTTCTTACAATTTCCCCTTTCTCTAACAGTTGCCCAGGGAGGACTCCGAAAGGTTAGGTGGATGTGTAACCCTTTCAGGTCCAAGCTGGGGTTGAATAAATTATTATAGGGCTTTTGATTTGCTTTGGATCACTTTTGGTATCTGACTGCATTAACTCCCTTCCCTCACTCTTTATCCATAATCTATAATCAGGGAAAGGACAAACAGGATAAGGAATGGAGATTGGAGACCCATCCTGCCAATCTAATATCTATAACTAGTTGACAATCAGGACTGGAGGCTATTGATTTAGTAAAAGCTGGAGCTTTGTTCTCCACTACCCTTCTGGCCCAGCCTGGCCACAGCCAAGCCAGAGAATAGGAACTGCTGTTGATGCAGCTGTGTTGGTGATGTTATTCTCTCAGCTTTCTCACTACCAGTGTTTGGTGATGCACTAGCTCTCACAGTCTTCAGGAACTATATTCAGGTTCTTCCTACCCTCTTCTTCATAGACCTCCCAGCCTCCCTTCACCACCCAGAGACCCAGAGACCTAAAGAGCTAGAAAGATTCAGAGACCTAAAGACCTAAAGAACCAAAAACCCAAAAGACCAAAGACCAAAGACTCCTTCAAGTGGCTGTCAGAGGAATTTATACTGCGACGTTTGCCCCTGGCTCACAGCATCTGGGAACATTCTATGCCTTCCAACTGCCTTCCCTGTCATTCAAAGGTAGCATCCATCACTTCCCAGGATGTGAATATAACACTTTTCATAATATCCCCAGCGCACATAGCACTTAGCACATGGTAAGTACTTAATAAATGTTTGTTGGAGCAACTAAGTGGTTCAGTGGATAGAAAGTCAGGCCTGGAGATGGGAAGTCCTGGGTTGAAATGTGGCCTTCCTGGCTGTGTGTGACCCCGGGCAAGTCACTTCACCCCCATTGCCTAACCTTACTGCTCTTCTGTCTTAGAATCAATTCTTAGTATTGATGCTAAGACAGAAGGTAAGAGTTTAAAAAAAAAACAAATAAGCAAATGCTTGTTGGTTGGCAATAAAAGAGTTCCTTGAGGAACTTGCATTCTCCTGATATAACATGAACACAAATAAATAAATACAGAATTGAAACAGCTTTTTGTTTTGTTTCTCTTTTGGTCCGTCAGCAAAGAACTCCCAGCTTGGAAATTTCTCCAGTGATACAGATAAGCAACTATCCTCTAACTTTCAGTCTTAAAGAGTTACATGGTAGTACTGTTAAATGACTTGCCATATTGTCCTTCTGTCTTAAAGTTGTTACAAAGTCAGAAAATAAGGATTTAGAAAAGGAGGACCAGCTAGGTGGCTCAGTGGATAGACAGGTCTAGAGTCAGGAGGACCTGGGTTCAAATTTGACCTCACATTTTCTAGCTGTGTGACCCCAGGCAAGTCACTTAAACCCATTTACCTAGCCCCTTGCTCTTCTGTCTCATAATTGTTATTAAAAGAGAAAGTAAGCTCCTGTGTGAGGGCAGCTGGATAGCTCAGTGGATTGAGAGCCAGGCAGGTCTTAGGTTCAAATGTGGCCTCAGACACTTCCCAGCTGTGTGACCCTGGGCAAGTCACTTGACCCCCATTGCCTATCTTTACCACTCTTCTGCCTTGAAGCTAATACATGGTATTGACTCCAAGATGGAAGGTAAGGGTTTTTAAAAAAATTAAAATTTTTAAAAATTTTTAAAAAGAAAGAAAGATTGTTTTGTTTTTAATTCCTTGGGGGCAACTGAGTGGCTCAGTGGATAAAGAGACAAGCCTGTAGACCAGAGGACCTGGCTTTAAATCCGGTCTCGGGTACGTCTTAACTGTGTGACCCTGAGCAAGTCACTTAATCCCCATTGCCTAGCCCTTACCATTCTTCTGCCTTGGAACCAATACAGAGCACTGATTCTAAGACAGAAAAATAAGAAATTAAATATATGTTTAAATATATTAAATAAATATACTTAAATATGAATATAAATAAAGGTTCAAAATGACTGTAAGGGTTTTAAAAAATGACTTGCCATAGTCACAAAATCAATTTGTTTTGGGAACAGATCTTCCTGACTTTAGGGTTGGCCCCCCCATCCAGTAAGCCATCCTGCCTCTCATCTATCAAGTTATACAGAAAAAGTTCAAAAGGGAAAGAACACTAGAAAATGGGGGCGATCAGAAAAAGTTTCTCATAGGAGATGGCCC
Source organism: Gracilinanus agilis (assembly GCF_016433145.1). Taxonomy (NCBI): domain Eukaryota; kingdom Metazoa; phylum Chordata; class Mammalia; order Didelphimorphia; family Didelphidae; genus Gracilinanus; species Gracilinanus agilis. The sequence goes on along the minus strand of NW_025366918.1, from coordinate 1,378 downwards.
GTGAGTGGAGCTTTAAAAGAAGGCAGAGATGCTCTTGGGCAGAGGTGAGGAGGGAGGATATTACAGGCATGAAGAATCTTCTTGCCAAGGAATGGGGGTGGGAGATGGAATACTGGATACAGGGAACCTTCTTTCATCTGCCCACAAGCCAGTAAACAGGAAACCCAGACTGCTGAAGGCCTTCGCCGCTGCCAGGCCCAGCAAGGCTGGGCATTTGGGGCTCCTGGCGCCGTCTCCCTGTGTCACAAAGGTTCTCCCCATCCCAAGTCCAAGACCGCCGCTGCCCCCGACTTCTCTCCTTCCCCTGAGAGTGGAATGGCCGGCCCAGGAATTCTGCCAGCGCCAGTCTCTTCCCCATCTCCCCAGGCCCTGGATGGCGAGTCTCACACCTGGTGCCGGAGTGTTCAAGTCCTCCATCCACGAACGTGGCTGTCAAGTCCAAGGTGAACAGAAGACAAGCCCATTTCTAGGACGCTCTGCGGAGTCGCTGGTTTTATTTTGGAATCGGCAGCAAGGACTCTGCCAAAACACTCAAGGTCAAGAGACCAGCATGGTTCTAGGCAATCTGTACCTCTTAAAACAGTGACAAATATGTTATTTAATTTTAATGAGCTTTTTTGCATCTCAAATCTAATTACAGCATTATCAAGTGCTGCTTTGAACTGCAGGTGGTTTCTCATTACGTGTGCGAAGGCTGCCACAAGCATTTTTCGTGAATACTAATAACTGCTTAATTTTACTATCCGCTTAAAAAATTTAAAAAAAAAAAAAAACTTCCAGCGACTTATAACGCTGGGCTTCAAAGCTCTGGAGGGTGAGACACATTGCAAGGCTGCTTAATTAAAAAAAATAAATACTGTATTTGACCACCCTCCAGGTTGACAGCCTGGGAAGGCGAGGCTGGAATGAGATATGCTTAGAAGGTTTCTGAGGCGGCCTGTCCTAGGGCAGGCCTAAGGCATCCCACTTAAATGCCTCCATCTGATTGCATGTGAGAGAGGAGGGTGCTGGGAATCTATTGTCCAGGCAAGGATCTTCCCCAAATAGGACAGAGGCAGGAGGGCTCAGGTTTGGCTCTCCAGAAATTGGGCGGATAGAGAAGTCCGAGGAAAGAAGTCTGGGAAGAAGGATCCAGCTGTTTGCTCCCTGTCTGGCCTGTTTAGATGGAAGGGCCCATCCCTGGCTGAATCCTAAAACCTTTGCAGGCCCACGCTTGGATATCATCACAGCTCTGGCTCCCCTCTGACAGATTTATGCCTCATCTGAGGTTTGCATTTGGCCTTGTTTGTTCCACAAATTGCAAAGGCTGAGCTGGGTTCTCTCTGCTAGCAGCCCGTTTCCTCTCTTGTATGTTTTCTTCTTCTTCTTCTTCTTCTTC
>NW_025366917.1:0-7285 GCF_016433145.1 Gracilinanus agilis | reverse complement strand
ACATATTGTTATATATAATATATATGTTAATATATTTACTCAAGGATATAAATTTCCCCCTCAATACTGTTTTGCTTCATCTCATAGTTTTTGGTAGAATGTCTCCTCATTCAGGTTGTTCTCTTCAATGAAAGTATCAATTGTTTCTATGATTTGTTCTTTAACTGATTTTGGAGAATCATGATATTTAATTACAATTAATTTTTTATTTGCTTCACTATGTACCCTTACTAATTTTTATTTTTATTGTATTATGATGAGAAAAGGTTGTATTTATTATATCTTCTATTTTATACTTGTTTGCCATGTTTTATGCCATAGTAAATGCTCAATCTTTGTGAATGTAACATTTGCTGTTGAAAAGAAAGTTTATTCTTTTTTGTCCCTATTTATTTTTCTCCTCATATTTATTAACTCTATTTTTTCTAAGATTACATTCTCATCTCTTACCTCTTTCTTATACATTTTTTGGTTTGATTTATCTATAATATATATACATATACATATGTATATATTTATATATTTTTTGATAGAGGAAGTTTCACATCTCCCACTATTATAGTTTTACTCTCTATTTCCCACTTGAACTCCACTAGCTTCTTCTTTAGAAATTTGGATGTTATACCATGTGGTGTATACATGTTGAGTACTGATATTTCCTAATTGTCTATATTGCCTTTTATCATCGTTTGATTACCTTCCCTATCCCTTTTAATGAAATCTATTTTTACTTTGGCTTTGTTGGATACGATTGTGACTCCTGCCTTCTTATTCTCAGTTGAAGTCCAGTAGATTTTGCCCTTGACTTTTACCTTTACCCTGTGTGTGTCCTCCTGCCTCATGTGTGTTTCTTGTAGACAACATATGGTAGATATTTTTTTCTAATTCATTCTGCTATTTGCTTCCATTTCATAGGTGAGTTCATCCCATTCACATTCAGAGTTATGATTGCCACCCATGTATTTGCCAATGTGATTTTATACAAATAGTTATATACTATATACAAATTCCTAAAATAGGAGGAAGGCACAGAAAGTGTTGCAAAAGAAGCCCCTTTAAAAGAGTTCAGTGAGTTCAGCTTGGCACTTCTGGTTCATAATGTAAAAACAGTAAGTTAATTAAATATGTGGATTATTTGCTCTTGGCCTCAGCAGATGCCAAAACATGTCAAGAAGATTGTAAACATCTTCTTTTAGAATTGCATAAAAGAGGTCACAAGATCTCAAAAGAAAAGTTTCAGTGGTGTTTCCCCAAAGAGTAATATTTAGGGTTCATTTTAACTGCTGGTGCCCATTATATTTCTCCTAAGCTCATTGAAAATATTAAAAAATTGAGCAATCCTACCACTAAGAAATGTTTAAGAGCAATCTTAGGAGCAACAGGTTTTTGTAGACAGTGGATCCTTTGCTATGGGAAAATTACTAAATCTCTTATAGCACTAACAAGAAATTCAGTCCCTGAATCACTTAAATTAGAGCCAGAACATCAGTCAACTTGTCAAATATAAAACAGGATATCCTGTCTGCCCCTGCTCTAAGCATCGAGATTACAACAAGCCATTTTCTTTGTATGTACATGAGCAAAAAGGGATAGCTTCAGGTGCTTTAAGTTAAACTTTGGGACCTTCTCAGCATCCAATTGCTTATTATTTGGCCCAGCTGGACCCCGTAGCTTCAGGAGCACCACCATGTCTTAGAAGTATAGCAGCCACTGCTTTATTAGTAACAAAAACTGTGGATCTATCATTGGGATGCCCATGAACAATTATGTGCCCACATGAAGTTGAAGCATTCTTGCTAAGGCATGGAACACAGGCATTTTCTGATGAGAGAATTACAAGGTATGAAATAGCCTTACTAAATAATGAAAATATTACTTTAAAACATTGTACAACTCTTAATCCTGCCACCTTGCTTTCTGATTTACCAGTCTCAGGAAAATAATTACAAAATTGTGAAACAATAATATCCCTGGCTGAAAAGCCTTGAGACAATCTCCTGGACACAGCTTTGGACAATCCAGACCTAGTCTTATTTACTGATGGTTCTACTTTTATGAGGGATGGCATATGCTACATGAGAGCTGCAGTAGTCACAGAATTTGCCACTGTGTGGTCAGCTTCATTGTCCTCAAATCTAAGTGCTCAGGGTAAAGAACTCTTAGCCCAAAACATGCCTGTATAATTGCCAAAGAAAAAAGGCAACAATTTATACAGATTCTAGATAAGCATTTGGAATGTGTCATTCAGTGGATATGTTATGGCTTCAGAGAGGATTTTTAACCTCAGCTGGAAAATCTATAACTAATGCAAAAATTTTTAAGGAAGTTATTTCTGCTCTCCAGCTACCAGAAGTCCTAGCCGTAGTTCATTGCTCTGCCCATACAGGTGGCAATGACCTTCCAGATACTGCTGCAAAGCTAGAAGCCACAGAAGGGCCTAAATTAATCTTAACATTAACAACCACTGATGACCTAAATTTGTCATTTTCCTATAATGAGAAGGAAGTCAAAAAATGGGCACAAAAATTTAAAACTAAACAATTAAATGGAGTATGGTTGTCCTCTGAAGGAAAACCTCTGCTTCCTAGAAGCTTTTATCACCAAATTTGCCAATCTGTTCATAAAAATGTTCATTTTAGTGCCTAGGACATTGTGGACTCTGTTAAAAGGGTATGGATAGCTCCTGGCACAACTACAATACCTTCTAAAGTGTGTGCAGCTTGCCCTACCTGCCAAGCATATAACCAACATGCCTTACATGACAAAGCTTTTGGAGGGCATCCTCTGGCTTACACACCTTTTGAGCACCTGCAAAATGATTTCATAACACTGCCAAAGGCTGGACAATATAAATTTTGTCTAGTCATAGTGGATCAACTGAGCAGATGGCCAGAAGCATTTCCTACTGCCTGAGCCACAGTGACTTCTGTTGCCAAGGTGCTTTTAAAAGAAATCATTCCTCATTTTGGCCTTCCTGCAAATATTGCTTCAGACAAAGGAAGTCATTTTACTGATTCATTTTTATCTGAAATATATTCCTGTTTGGGGATAACTCCCAAATTCTACATACCATATCACCCCCCAAGAGCTCAGGCCAAGTTGAAAGGATGAACAGAGAACCTAAAACTATGATTGGCAAATTATGTACTGAGACACATTTTAAATGGTCTGAAATTCCCCCATAGGCTCTATTTTATCTTAGAATGAGGCCCAGAGGAGATTTACACATCTCACCAAATGAGATGCTTTTTGGACATCCCCCTCTACAGGCTAAGCCTTTTTCTCCTGCATACACATCACTATTAGAGAGAGATACTTCTATTGCTTCCTAAAAGGAATTACAGCACAAACTGCATGAAATCCATGAATCAAGAGCTGCAGTACAAACAGGACCAATAGATTTTTCACTTCATTACCTGAACCCAGGAGACAAGGTATATATAAAGAATTTTCAGAGCACTGGAGAAACTCAGCCTTCCTGGGAAGGAAATATCCATTTCAGATATTGTTAACCACTCCAACAGCTATAAAATTGGACAATTGGACTCTTGTATTCTCACATGTAAAGAGAGCACTTTCTATTGAATTTTATTGACTGTATTCTATCACAAACACTGGAGATAATAGTCCATAGAAAAGTGGAAACCATCTTTGGGAACACATTGAATTCCTGAAATATTTTTGTTGTTTATTTTTGCTATTGCCTTTTACTTTTCTAATAGAATGTTTGATTAATTTCTTTTATTTCTTGTACTTAAAGTACATATAATCAATATTAATCTCTTTTTGATTTTGCAGTAATATAATTTTAAAATATATTTACTACAATATTAATGCATAACCAAAGGGCTTAGACTATATTAACTGTCATTTATTGATAAATGCTATGGGACTATGATTAATGTTTATGTCTGATTCTAGGAAATGAGATCAGAAAAGGAGCACAAACTCCATCTGTGCAATGTCATAGAAGCCCAGACTTAAACTGAATAGTGCCATGGAGCACAAGGTAAAAAACAAAGAGATACTATACCAATCCAAGTAGGATTGTTGTACTTCTATGCAAATACACAAGGATTTGAACTTAGTGTAAGACTTGCTTAACATATGTTAAGATGTAGAATACTTCGCACTAAACTGACAATTAGTACTGCAGATTGGCCATCATCTTGGCTCACCATATCCCTGAGAGTGAAGGTAAATCAGACCAGGGAAGGACACTTTCCTTGTACAAAAATCTGGTCCTCTTTTCTTTCTTATAGCATGGCAACTTCCTGTAGTCTTGGCTGCCAATAGGTAAGTGCAATTTTATTGCATTTTTTCCTACAGACTAGTGAGATAGAAGTTAACTTAATTGGATCCAAATACAAGGACCTGTTATGAATTTATTTTTGTTTATTCAGAAATTTTTATATACAAAGATTTTGATATTTAGATTCTGATTTTGAATTTGTTCTTTCTCCCAAAGTTTACTTTTTTTCTTTTAGTTTTTCTTTTAATGTTTTGCTTTACTTTTGATAAACAAAAACCTAGTGGCTAAACCCTTTGATAATTGACTTTTAGGCTCGCCAGCTGGGACTCTGGAGCCCTGTAGGAGTAAAACCAAGACTTTAATGCAAATCTAATTTTTAGATCTCTTACTCTACCTCTTCTCATCTCTCTACTTCCACTTTCTCCTATATTTTGAAAATAAATTACTAACATCATTTTAGGAATTGGTATTTATTCAGTTTCTTGGTGACCAGACCTTTAAATATTATTATATCCACCCAACATAACCTGTTTTCCCCTCTTACACTATCTCTCTCTCCTAGTCCTGTCCTTTCTTCTTTTGCTATTTCCTTCTACATGAGTGGTTTGCTTTTAATAGTCCCCCTAATTCCCACCCTTATTTTACTTCACTTTTCACCTCTTCCTTTTTTGATCCCTCTTATTATATTTTTAGGGTCTATTAAATTCCCTCCCCCCACTTGTACACTTTGTCCTATTCCTCACCTCCCTGGTTTTCCCCTTCTCTCTTTCCCTGTATGGTAAAATAGAATTCAATAATCCAATGGATCTTGATACTCTTCCCTTTCAGAATCGATTCCACTGAGAGTGAGATTTAAATATTTACTATTAACACTCTCTTCCTCTTCTTCTTAAAAGAGTATTCTTCTCCCCTCTCCAAGCTCCTCTTTGTGTGGTATAGATTATACTATTTTTCTTATTCCTTCATGTTTCTCTTGGTGCCATCTTCTATCCCCCCTTTTCTATTTTTGTATATCATCTTAGACCACTTACTATCCCAACCTCTACCTATGAATAATTCTTCTAATTACTATAATAGCGAACATAATTTTTGAGTTACAAATAACATTGTTACATATAGTAATATAAACAATTTGATCTTATTGAAGCCCTTAAAAAAGAAAATTAATTATTTTTCTTTCCCTTGTCTTTCTTATTTACCTTTTCATGTTTCTCTTTATTTTTGTTTTTGGATATCAAACTTTCCACTTAGTTCTGGTCTTCTTTTACAAATACTTGGAAATCTATTTTGTTGAATGCCCATATTTTTCCCTGGAAGTATATAGTCAGTTTTTAAGTGTTGATGATCCTTGGTTGTAGCCCCAATTCTCTTGCTCTTCTGAATATCATATTCCAAGCCTTGCAGTCCTCTAGTTTGGAGACTGTCAGATCCTTTGTAATCCTGATTGGTGCTCCTTGATATCTGAATTGTCTTTTTCTGACTTCTTGTAATATTTTCTCCTTAAGCCTGAAGCTCTTGAATTTGGCAACTACATTCCTAGGGGTTTTCTTTTGAGGATTTAATGTAGAGGGTGATCTATGGATTCTTTCAATGTCTATTTTGCCCTCTTGTTGAAGAACATCAGGGCAGTTTTCTTGAATAATTTCTTGTAGTATGATGTCAAGATTTCTGTTTATTTCTGAGTTTTCAGGTAGACCAATGATTCTCAAATTTTCTCCTCTAGATCTGTTTTCAAGGTCATTAATTTTCTCAGTTACATATTTCATGTTTCCTTCAATTTTATCATTCTTTTTACTTTGGTTTTCTAATTCCTCTTGTATTGTGAGATCATTAGCTTCTAATTGCACAATTGTGGTCTTTAAAGATTGGTTTTCTGTTATGATCTTTTGATTTTCCTTTTTGGTTTGGTCTATCCTTAATGGCCTCCAGCTATTTGATTTTAGTCTTCAATTTGCTTATCATTTCATTTGATTTCTGGCCTTCTTTTTCTTTTTGGGAGTTTCTAACTTTTAAAATGTTGTTTCCTTTTTTAAATATTTCCCTCTTTTCTTACCAAGATTCTTCTATCTTACTCATTTCATTCATCATCTCAAATTTAAGCGCTTCAAGAGCTTGTGACCAATTTCCATATATTTTGGAAGACTTGGATGTATTTACTTGTTTGTCTTCCTCTTCTGTCTCTGTAGTCTGGATTTTTTCTCCATAAAAGTTATCCGGTATCAATGCGTTTCTTTTAATCTTTTTGGTGGTTGAAGATTGTATTTCTTGACTGTTGCTGGCCATTGCTATGCTAGTTTTTCCTTCCCTTCCCCACCAGAAGTCTGAGTGAGGAGGGCAGGCTCTCTGTGTATGGAGCTACTGAGTGGTTTTTGCCTGAGACTACTTTTTGAGTCTGTGGCTTCTACTATGTGAGGCCCCTCTCTGCTCTATCTCCACACCCAAGGTCCACACTTTCCAGTTTCCTAGGGTCCTAAGTCTAGCTGCTCTCAGGGGTAAGTTCCTGATATTCTTAGTGAGCTCCCAGGATGTAAAGAGCCAGGAATAAATAGTTTAATTTGTAAATCTTCTCAGATCCAGCTATAGCTGATGATTATAACTAATTGATGACTCCTTTCATTATTAAACATTTTTCTGTGTAATAAATCATTTTAATTTAAAGAAAAGGGGAAAATATGTGGGAAGCCAATAAGAGAATAGAAAAAAAATATGAGACTCCTCTTTGACCCCTTTGTGACCCTTGTAATTTCTTGTTGAAAAGTATTGTGGCCTTATTGAAAAGATTTAAGTTCCTAGCAAATCTGAATTTAAAAAGTTAATACTCTTCACCTTTGGCTAGGAATGCAGCTGCCTGGTATAGCCAAGGCCAAAACCTTAGCAGGGGAAATTCAACCCTGAAAAAATATTCCCTGACTTTGCTTTCTGATAAGAACCCAGTCAAGATTCAGCCTTGCCCTTGTTCTATTCTGAAGTCAAATAAGATTCTTTGTGTTTTGATATGACATAATTTGTAATTTCTGTGCATCTGCGAAGTTT
>NW_025366916.1:0-3097 GCF_016433145.1 Gracilinanus agilis | reverse complement strand
ATTGTTTATACTGCCTTTAATCAGGATGTAATGACCTTCCCTGCCTTTTTTAATCATATCTATTTTTACTTTGGCTTTGTCAGAAATCATAATAGCCACTCCTGCCTTCTTTTTCTCATTTGATACCCAAAAGATTTTGCTCAAACCCTGAACTTTAAACTTGTGTATGTCCACCCGCCTCATATGTGTTTCTTGTAGACAACATATGGTGGGATTTTGGTTTCTAATCCACTCTGCTATTTGCTTCTGTTTTATGAGAGAGTTCATCCCATTCACATTCAGAGTTATAATCATCAGTTGTGCATTTGCTGACATTTTCGAATCCTCCCCTCTTCCTACCTCCTTTTTCCTTATACTTTTTCCTTTTAAATCAGTGGTTTGCTATTGAGCCGCTATCCTTTATCCCCTCCCTTGATTAACTTCCCTTTCTACTCCCTCCCTTATTTTCCCCCCCTCTTTTTGTTTTTAAAGGCCTTATGAATTCCCTCCCTCTTCTCCCCTCCCTTTTTTTGTCCTCCCCACTCCCCTTCTCCCCTTGGTTTATCCCTTCTAACTTTCTCAGAAAGGTTAGATAAGAGTTTTATGTCCCAATGGATAGTATAGCTACTCTTCCCTCTCCAGGTTGATTACACTAAGAGTAAGGTTTGATTATTACCTCTTAATGCTCTCTTCCTCTTCTTCTTATAATAGTATTTGACCCCTCTCCCTCCCATGCCCTCCTTGTGTGTAATAGAATATCCTATTTTCTTATTCGCTCAAGTTTCTCTTGGTGTCCCCTGCTATTCACCCCCTCTTTCCCATCCCCCATGCCATCTTAGATTATTTAGTGTTCCACCCTCACCCTGTGAATTATTCTTCTGATTACTATAATAGTGAATATTATAATAGTGAATAGAGTTCACTACAGAGAATTATACATAATGTTTCTCTACATAGGAATACAGATAATTAGATCTCACTGAGGCCCTTAAAAAGGCAAATTTAAAAATTATAAGTTTTCTTTCTTTCCCCTCTGTATCTTATTTACCTTTTCAGGTTTCTCTCGATTTTTGTGGTTGGATATCAAACTTTCCATTTAGCCCTGATCTTTTCTGTGCAAATACCTGGAATTCTTCAATTTTGTTGAATGCCCATACTTTCCCCTGGAAATATATAGTCACTTTTGATGGGTAGTTGATCCGTGGTTGCAGGCCCAGCTCTCTTGCCTTTCTGAATATCGTATTCCAAGCCTTGTGATCTTTTAGCGTGGAGGCTGCCAGATCCTGTGTGATCCTGATTGGTGCTCCTTGATATTTGAATTGTTTCTTTCTGGCTTCTTGTAAGATTCTTTCCTTTGCTTGGGAACTCTTGAATTTGCAATTATATTCCTGGGCATTTTCTTTTCTTGATCGAATATCGCAGGTGTTCTATGAATCCTTTCAATGTCTATATAGCCCTCTTGTTGTAGGTCTTCAGGGCAATTTTGCTGAATTATTTCTGTTAGTACGGAGTCCAGGTTTCTATTCATTTCTGGTTTTTCTGGAAGACCGATTATTCTCAAATTGTCTCTTCTAGACCGGTTTTCTTGGTCTGTCACTCTCTCATTGAGATATTTCATGTTTCCTTCTATTTTTTCAGTCTTTTGACTTTGTTTTATTTGTTCTTGTTGTCTTGAGAGATCATTAGCTTCTAGCTGCTCAATTCTAGCCTTTAGGGACTGGATTTCAGCTATAATCTTTTGGTTTTCGGCTATGATCTTTTGGTTTTCGGCCATAATCTTCTGGTTTTCGGCTATAAGCTTCTGGTATTCCTTTTCAATCTGGTCATTTCTGGTGTTCTGTTTGCTTATCAGTTCATTTGGTTTCTGAGCCTCACTTTCCGGTTGCAAGATTCTACCTTTTAAACTGTTATTTTCTTGCCAGATCTCTTCCATTTTCCTCAAAATCTCACTTTTGAACTCTTCCATAGCTTTGTGAGGAGTTTTCCTTATTTGAGGAGGGTCCGGATGCTTGTTTGTTCTCCTCTCTGTTTGCTTGGTTGTCTGGATTTTCTCTGTGTAAAAGTTGTCGAGTGTTAAAGGCCTCTTTTTCTTGTTGTTATTCTTTCTCTTCTGAGTTTCCTGAGACTGGGTAGCCATCGTTAGCCCAGCAGCTTCTCAGGTTTATCCTCGCGCTCAGTGTCTGTCCAGGGGTCTATTGGCTCCTGAGGTCTGAGTTCTGGTTTTTTCCAATGTCAAGCCCCCTGGTGGACCCCCTTGCTTGATCCTGTGCAGGAGGTTCCTTTACAAGTCTCAGGGCACTGCTTCCACAGTCGTATACCCGTCTGCACAGGTTCCCCACTCAGGCTTTAGTTCCTGGCTGTGTCTGCCTCCACCCACGCCTCCCCAGTGCCTGCTCTCTCAGCCTGCACTTTGCACCCTGAGTCCACTCTCTGCTCCCGCACTCAGATTTCGCGTGCGTTCTTTGGCTTATTGTGGTCTTAAATCTTGCTGCTCTCAGGAACAGGCCCCGGAGCTGCCAATGACTCGATGGGTGCCCCAAACTTGCTCTATTTCTTTTTAGCTGGCTTCGGCGCTATAGATGTGTGTGGAGGGGTTGGGGGTGGGGTGGTTGCTCAGCCTGCGATTTAGTGAGAGCTGTTTCACCCCTTTATAGCATGGAAATGCCTCGATTCCATGTACCTTCCACGCTGTGCCCTGTTGTGGGGTTCCTCCGTTCGTCTGGACTTGTTTTTATGTCCCCTTGAGGAGTTTTGTGTGTTTCGGTCAGGAGAGGTTAAGAGCTGCTTCTTACACTGCCGCCATCTTAACCCGGAAGTATAGGAAGTAATATTAAAAGTTTCTCTATGTCACAAATCTTCCTGTTGGTTTTTGAAGCTAAAAAGAAAGAAAGAAGGAAAAAAATAAATAAAGGAAGGGAGGGAGGGAGGAAGGGAGGAAGGAAGGAAGGAAAAAGAAGAAAGAAATAAAAAAGAAAGCAAACAGGGAAGGAGCAAAACAAGGAGGGAGATAGGAAGGAAGGGAGGTAAATGGAAGGAAGGAAGGAAAGAAGGAAGGAAAAGAAACATGCAAAATGGGAAAGGAAGGAAGAAAATGAAAGAAAAAAGAAAGATAGAAGGA
>NW_025366915.1:0-2512 GCF_016433145.1 Gracilinanus agilis | reverse complement strand
AGAAGTTTAAAAAACAATAAGAGAAATGACAGAAAAATTCAATAACTGAGGGGGGGGGGGGAGGGGGAAGTTCACTGAATAAATCAATTTCCTAAAAACTAGAATAGGCCAAAAGGAAAGGGAGGCACAAAAATACACTGAAAAAAAATTGCTCCTAAAGGAATAGAATGGACTAAATTGAAATGGAGGCAAAAAAAAATTTAGAAAACATTTTAAACAGCAGGATTGGCAACTGGAAAAGGAAACACAAAAACTCAAGGAAGAAAATAACTTCCTAAAATCAGAATTGGAAAATTAGAAGCTAAAGAAACCATAAAACATCAGGAAATAGTAAGACAAAATTAGAAAAAAAGTGAATAATAAAAGAAAGAAAAAATAGAAGAAAATCTTTAAAATCTCACTGGAAAAATAAATGACCTGGAAAATAGATCTAAGAGAGCTAATCTGAGAATGAGATCAAAATACCTGAAAGCCACAATCAAAAAAAGAGTCTGGACACCATCATCAGGTAAAACTACCCTAATATACTCGAATAAGAGGGAAAAATAAAAATTGAGAGAATCCAGTGATCGTCTGAAAGAGACCCCAAAATAAAATACCTCAGAACTATTATAGCCAAATTCCAGAGTTCCTAGGCCAATAAAAAAGTACTTAAGCAGTAAGAAATAAATGCTTACATCAATAAATTACAGAAAGAGCAGATTAATGAATTTGGCAACCAACTAAAAAAAAGAACACATTAAAAATCCCCAATTAAAAATCCTGAAAATCCAAGGAGAAATTAATAAAATTGAAAGTAAGAAAACCACTGAACTAATAAATAAGACAAGGAGTTGATTTTATGGGGAAAAAATAGATAAACCACTTATTAACTTGATTAAAAGAAAATTGAATCAAAAATTTTTTAAAAACCAAATTTCCAGTATCAAAAATGAAAAAAGTGAAATCCCAACCAATGAAGAAATTAAAGCAATTATTGGAAATTATTTTGCCCAAATATATGCCAATAATCTCACACTTCAAATGAAATAGATTTTAATACTTACAAAAATATAAACTACCTGGATTAACAAAAGAGGAAATCAAATACTTGAACAACCTCATCACAGAAAAAGAAATAGAATAAACCATCAAAGAACTTCCTAAGTAAAGGTCCTAAAGCCAGATGGTTTCACAAGTGAATGTTACCAAACATTCAAAAAACTCCAATAGAACATAAACTATTTAGAAAAATAGAGAAAGAGGGAATCCTTCAATGTGGCATTGATACCTGTGTGAGATGAGATTCATTATGTAATTCTCAGAGTAGTATTTGGCTTGTTGTAATCCCAATTCTCAAGACCCCTTAGTGTTGCTATTCCTTAGACTAAAACTGCTCCCATACCCTATGTAACTTTTAGTTTTCCTGACCTATTTTCAAAAACCTTGAGAAATATTTATCTGTACCCTGGGAAGAAAGCCAAACTATAAAATAAGCTGAATAAGGGAAAGTACAGTGAATTTCAAAAGTATTATGGTCAGGGGCAGCTGGGTAGCTCAGTGGATTGAGAGTCAGGCCTAGAGATGGGAGGTCCTAGGTTCAAATCCAGCCTCAGACACTTCCCAGCTGTGTGACCCTGGGCAAGTCACTTGACCCCCATTGCCCATCCTTACCACTCTTCCACCTAGGAGCCAATACACAGAAGTTAAGGGTTTAAAAAAAAATAGTATTATGGTCCCCAGCCTGGGAATCCCATGACAGTCACAGGTTTTTCTTGATCATGGAGGTCTTTAGGGGTATGTAAGGTTGAAAAGTACACACTCAAGACTTAAACATCAAAGCACCCCCATCTATGGGATTAGACAGAGAGGAGGAGGAGAATCTTGCATCAGGATTATTATAAAAGTCTGTAATTATACCTAGAAGAGAGGACATTTTTGTCCTGAGCAAGCCCCTTGTGTGAGAATGTGAGAATCCTTTTTTCCTTCCCTTCCCATCCCGTCCTGTCCCGTTCCTTCCCCCACCATTCCCGCTGTCTATTTTCTTCAAATAAAGCAGCTTTTCTCTGCCAGCATCTTATCAAGTCTCCTGTCTGTTCATTAGAGTGATTTCTGGGGATATGAGCCCCCCACAGAATTCCACTCCACACAATACCTAAACCAGGAAGAGATAAAACAGAAATAGAAGACAATAGGTCAATCTTCCTAAAGAACATTGATGCAAAAAATTTAAAACATTACATTATAAAAATCATATGCCACAAGCAAATGGATTTAATACCAGGAACCACAGGGATGGTTCGATATTAGGAAAACGATCAGCATATTTGACTATATCAGTAACAAAACCAACAGAAACCACATGATTATTTCAATAGAAACAGAAAAGGGGGCAGCTGGGTAGCTCGGTGGATTGAGTCAGGCCTAGAGACGGGAGGTCCTTGGTTCAAATCTGACCTCAGACACTTCCCAGCTGTGTGACCCTGGGCAAGTCACTTGACCCCCATTGCCTACCCTTACCACTCTTCTGCCT
>NW_025366914.1:0-6351 GCF_016433145.1 Gracilinanus agilis | reverse complement strand
GATAGAGTTTTTTATCCCAATGGATAATAAAGCTACTCTTCCCTCTCTGGGTTGATTACTCTGAAAGTAAGGTTTGATTATTACCTCTTAATGCTCTCTTCCTCTCCTTCTTATAATAGTATTTGTCCCCTCTCCCTCCCATGCCCTCTTTGTGTGTAATAGAATATCCTATTTTCTTATTCACTCAAGTTTCTCTTGGTGTCCCCTGCTATTTGCCCCCTCTTTCCCATCCCCCACGCCATCTTAGATTATTTAGTGTTCCACCCTCACCCTGTGAATTATTCTTCTGATTACTATAATAGTGAATACTATAATAGTGAATAGAGTTCACTACAGAGAATTATACATAACATTTCTCTACAAAGGAATACAGATAATTAGATCTCACTGAGGCCCTTAAAAAGGCAAATTTAAAAATTATAAGTTTTCTTTCTTTCCCCTCTGTATCTTATTTACCTTTTCAGGTTTCTCTCGATTTTTGTGGTTGGATATCAAACTTTCCATTTAGCCCTGGTCTTTTCTGTGCAACATTTTCTTAGGTTTTGATTCAATTCCCTGGTAATTATTTTTTTGTTTTCTCTCTGTCTCTGTCTCTATCTTTCTCCCTCCCCTCATCCTCTTTCCCTTTCTCTCTCTCCTCTCTCTGCTTCTCTGCTGCTCTATCTCTACCTCTGTCTCTCTGTCTCTCTCTTTCTCTCCTCTCTCTCTGCCTCTCTGCTTCTTTGTCTCTGTATGTGTGTCTCTCTGTCTGCTTGTCTCTCTGTCTGTCTGTCTCTGTCTCCCTCTCTGTCTGTCTCTCTCTTTCTCTCTCTCTGTCTCTGCCTCTCTGTCTCTCTCTCTATCTCTCTCTCTGTGTCTCTCTGTCTGTCTTTCTGTCTGTCTCTTTTCCCCCTACCCCGGTGAGCACTGATTATACCACACATGGTAAAAACTCGAGTGTGAGCTTTACATGAGGAACCCAGAAGATTTCAAAGGCAGCTCATCTTATTTTAGAGCGAAAAGAGAAGAAAATCAACATCCATCTTAACCCTGGTTCTTGTTTCCTTACAAATGAAGCAGGAAATTGAATGTGAGAGGCTCGATTCAGTCTCATCCCCGTGTCAGCAGTTCTGTAGAATTCCAACAGAAGATAGCCTTCTCCCTAACCCAGTGAGCTTCAAGTGTCAGGAAAAGACAGAACACAGAGAAAGAAGGACAAAGGTTGGCAGCCCGGAGGCTTGCTTGTGACACTTCACTGACAATGTCAAAAACATGGCTCTTGCCACTGGGGTCTTGCTAGACGGAATCATTTTTGGCTTTTTGAATTCTCTATTATGTTCAACGATTATCAGATTTTCTAGGTTTTAACAAGAATTTTAGGTATCTCAGCAATCATTTTCTATTTTTAAAAAGCCTTTACTTTCTGTCTTGATAACAACCCTAAGATAAAGGGGCAAGAGCTAAGCAAAATAGGTTAAGTGACTTACGCAGGGTCACATTGCTAGGAAGTATCTGAGGTCAGATTGGAACCCAGGTCTTTCCAATTCCAGACCTAGTGCTCTATCCACAAGGCCCCCAGCTTCCCTCAATCATTTTCATATACCATGGTCACTCCCCATCTATAAAATATATTAAAGTTATACAAAGTATTGATTTTCTTTTTTAAAATTTTAAACCCTTACCTTCTGGCTTAGAATCAAGTTTTGAGGGGGCAGCTGGGTAGCCCTGGATTGAGAACCGGGTTTAGAGATGAGAGGTCCTGGGTTCAGATTTGGCCTCAGGCACTTTCTAGCTGGGTGACCCTGGGCAAGTCACTTAACCCCATTTGCCTCTCCCTTACCACTCTTCTGCCTTGGAACCAATACACAGTATTAATCCAAAGACAGGTGGCAAAGGCTAGGCAGTTGGGGTTAAGTGACTTACCCAGGGTCACCCAGCTCGAAAGTGCCTGAGGACAGATTTGAACCCAGGCCCCCTATCTCTAGGCTTGGCTCTCAATCCACTGAGTCACCCAGCTTCCCCCAAAACATTGTTTCTCAATGAAGATGATCAGACTGATGTTTGGAGGCATGGGCAAGGCTAGGGTGGGGAAGGAGTTTGGGTCCCTACTCCACAGGATCCCATGACAATAGGTTATACCAGCTCTCTACTAAGGACAGACCTATTGGTGCTCCCTTTGCCCCAGGTGCATACCTCCCTCTTCCCTGAGTACTGGATGCAAACTTTGCCAGCTCTGTGCCTGCTGTCCTTAGTCTAAATGCAGAAATAAGAGGATTGTGGCATCCTAAATTTAGAGCTCATGGGATTAGAGGATTAGAGGATCAGAGATTGCTAGCTGCAAGGAACCTCAGAGGCCATTGGGTTCTCACTTTACAAATGAGGCTGTGGCTGCCAGATCTGTTTCCCGTGAAAGATCAGAGAGAGAAAAGATGAAACCCAAAGCTGGAGCCGGGCTTTCTGTTGTGGCTGAGCTCAAAACAAATTGATGATACATGAATGGAGGACAATAGACAATAAGTTAATGATATTTCTGAAGCAAGATAATATTCAAAGTGCTTAGCACAGTGCCTGGCACATAGTAGGACTTTAAGAACAATTCCTCCTTCCAGCTCCCTTTTACATGTTGACTTCCTCCATGCGATGGTATTTTACGTCTTCATGAGTTCTGCATCAGAGATGTCTCAGTGAAAGACAGGGTGATCTCATGGGAAAGAGTTTAACCTGGTTCTCTTTGACATTATTATTCTCATTTTTCAGATGTGGAAACTGAGGCATGGGGGGGGGGGAGGTTAGCGACTTGCCCAGGTCACACAGTGTAGTAAGTGCCTGAGGCTGGATTTGAACTCATTTCTTCCTAACTCCAGGTCTTTCACTGTATACATTATTCCACCTAAGCTGCTTTGAAATGCTGTTGTGAGGATCAAAAAGGATAAAGTATAAAACAATTTGCAAGCCTTAAAGTGTTATATAAATGTCAACAAAGATCTCTTTCGATCCCAGCCTTTCCATGAATTAACCTGACTTGGACTTAACACTCCAGCTGCCTCCTCTGATGCAACTTTGCTCCTCTGCTCCTACCCCCTGGCTTCTGAAAAATAAGCATTTACCTCAAGATGCCCAGTGCAAAATTCCTGGGTTGCTGCTGCCCTCTATCTTCATTCCATGATCCTGTATTCCAGCCTCTATCTCCTGCCCTCACTCTCACTCTGACCTTGGCCAGTCCCCACTTTCTGATCAGTAAATGTTCTGCATAACTGTTCCAGCTGAGTCCAAACACTGCTCACCAGCTCTATGCTCTCCCTTAACCAGGCTTCCCCCCCCCCACAGCACCAGGGACACTTATCAGATCCCCTCTAGAACCCCTGGAAAGTACACATCAATTGATTTTCCCATGATTCCATCCTCATGACATCCCTAAGTCAAATCCACTCTCTAGCCACTATTTTAGTGTTTATGTTGTCTTCTACTAGAATATAAGCTTCGTGAGGGCAAATACTGTCTTACTTTTTAATGTATTTGTATCCTCAACCCTTAGCACAGTGCCTGGCATTGAGGAAGAGGGGGAAAGCTCCAACGCTTAGCTGAGTGGCAAGTTGTCCCTTTGAGAGGCAGCTTCAGGAATCTTTAATGTCTTGATCACAATCAGCATCCTTGCTTTTACTCCATATTTCTGACCTTGCTAATGAGCAGAGTCTAAATAATTAAAGGGAGTTAACATGGCTGCACCTTCTTTGAAGCTCCCTTTCCTTTGAGTATATTCTGCGTCTGGTTTTCCTCTGCACTCTCTTAATTGTCCAAATTGATAGCAGTTGTGCCCTGCATCATGCATAATAACCTCCGTGGGAGTCTTGCCCTGTGGGTTAGAGAAGGCCAATCTAATAACAACAATAAGAACTAGCATTTTATATTGTGCTTCAAGGTTTGTGAAATACATTATTGGATCATTGGATCCTAACAACAACCCTGGCAGGCAGGTGCTATTATTCTCCCCATTTTACATGTGAAGAAATGGAGGCAGATTAGACATTAAGTGACTTCCTCAGGGTCACACAGCTACAGTTTGAACTCAGAACTTTCTGACTCCTGCTCCATCTACTTGGCCATCTAGCTCCTTGTCTACATTTCAGATCCTGTCCCTGTCCTTGCCTTTGTCTTCTGCAATTCTAGAATAAAGTCTTACTAGTTCCTGGGCTAATTTACTTTTTTAGAAGATTTTTCAAAAATTTAGCGGTACACAGTGCTGGATACATTTTAGTTTATTCATCCACCCATCCAGTCATTCGTGGTCCACCAAAACATGAAGATGATGTGATCTATGACAAGGGAGTATGCTCGAGTCCCCACAGGAAGAAATGTACAAATACTTAAAGGACTGAAGACAAAGTTGTTGTTTTTTTCATAAATGACAGTTCTTGCCCTTTGTGCGTAAGAATGATTTCTTTTGGTTATCGTTGTTGTCTTGGGGTTTTTCTTTCATTTTTATGTAAGGAGATAATGTCGTGGATCCAAATACTGCATCAGCATCAGGAATGTGATCTGAGTAGGTGAAAGATGATGGCTTTGCCTCCTTCTTAGCTCTCTTTTGGTTCTGGCTCAAATTGATTTTCATGACAAACTCGAGAGGATCTTGGGAATGCTTACCCCAAGTAATCGTAACCGAAGTCTATCATCTCAGACACAAATCTGGAATAGAAGGGACTTCAGCTTAGTCTCGAAGCACTCTAGTTGGCTTTTGTCATCTCAATATGGCGGCTATGACGATCCAACTGCCCTTGCCAAGGAGTCGCTAGCAATTCTACTACGGCACACTGAAACGGAGATTGCCTGCAAGTGGCCCAGAACGGAGGAAGCCTGGAGCATGGGAGAGGGGATTCCCAGCCAAGACTCCCTCTCTGGCAGCCAGCGCATGACCCCTAGTGAAGAGGTTCAGAGAACCCGCTTAGGACAGGGAGCATACACTGGAGATGTGCTGCCCCAAGGCTACGGACCTGGATGTCTGAGAGTGCCCGAGAAGGAATTGGGGAATACCAAGCGCCGATAGTAACGCCCACACGGGGCTCCTAACTAGCTCCCAGAAGGACGGTGAGGTGTCTGAATTTGTGTCGGCTTTGGAGAAGCTCATACACAGTCCGCTAGCCAACAAACATTTATTAAGTGCCTACTGTGTGCAGTACACGAACACGGATACAAGAAAAGCCAGATAGTTCCTGCTCTCCAGGAGTTCACAGTATAATGAAGATCATGAGCGGGGCAATAGCGTAGCTGGGGAGCCCATGGACCCCGCCATTTGACCTCAGGTGCTCAGAGAGCTCTTCACGTCCTGTTACTAACACAGATAGGATGAGCAAAAGGACCAGTTTCTTCCCCTTCAGCAAAACAATGCTATAGTATACCATGGCATTGCCTTATGCAGACCTGAGCAAGCCCTTTGTATCTCATACTGATTGAGGGCGCTCCTATCCCAAGAGAGTGGATGGTCCCCAGAAACCCATTGTATTTGCCAACAGAGAGATTTCTGTTGTCGTTCAATCCTTTCAGTTGTGTCTGACTCATCATGACTCCATTTAGGGTTTTCTTGATACAGGAGTGGTTTGCCATTTCCTTCTCTAGCTCGTTTTACAGATGAGGAAACTGAGGCAGAATCAAGTGACTTGTCCCAGGTCACACAGCTAGTAAGTGTCGGAAACTTGATCTGACCTCAGACCTTGCTGACTCCAGGCCAAGGACTTTATCCACTGTGCCACCTAGATGCCCAGATAGAAAGCTAGAGAGGCTCATCATATCCACAGATTGGAGTTCTTCACTTTGAAGTGGATTGTCACCAAGGACAAAGATTATGTGCATAGAGCTAAATGTAAAGTTTAGACACTTAGATATAGTGTCAAAAATATAGCACTGATCTATCTTTTAACCAGGGCCAAGTGAGATGCCGCCTGCCAGAGCTGAATGGAAACACAGCCCAACTCTGAGCTTAGTGGGTAATCTATCGATCAGGGGAGACTGATAGGGAAGCAGATGCTCTGTGACATAAGCCAGGTGAGTTCATAACTAAGGTGATGCCCTCTCCCCCTTGAAAGAACATGGCTGTGATCCCCAGGGAGCTGGGCCATCATCAAGTGGAAGTGCAGCTGAAGTCTGGGACTCTTGCCAGAGATCGAGCCATCAGTGGATGT
This sequence comes from Gracilinanus agilis, assembly GCF_016433145.1. Lineage (NCBI taxonomy): Eukaryota > Metazoa > Chordata > Mammalia > Didelphimorphia > Didelphidae > Gracilinanus > Gracilinanus agilis. Next base: position 199 of record NW_025366914.1, on the reverse strand, counting down.
GAACTTGGCTGTCTTGAATTAATGATCTTTACTTTGGTTGTTCTTACCTGTCAGTGGGACTAGTTCTATGGTGAAGGGCTACAAGAAATGATAGTAAGTAAGACACTGACCTTCAGGCAGTTAAATTTCAGGCCCTAGAGTAGATAGATAGATAGATAGATAGATAGATAGATAGATAGATAGATAGATAGATAGATAG
>NW_025366913.1:0-1129 GCF_016433145.1 Gracilinanus agilis | reverse complement strand
TATATATATATACACATATATAAATATGTATATATGCATAAATATATGTATGTATGTGTATACATAAACATATATAAAACTAGATATAAAAAAAGAAGATAATATGAAGAGAAATGAGGAAAAAGAGAAAATGGAGTAAATTTATATCCCATAAAGAAGCATGTTGGTGGAAAGGGGAGATGACCAAGAAATACTAAAAAGGTAAAGTGGTTGGAGAGAGAAAATGCTTAATTTTTAAGTACAATGAAATTAACTTAAAGAGGGAAGAACAATCAGATCCATTGAGGCAGAGAATTGATTCCCACCCTATAGAGAAGTAGAAGTGTAACAAATGGACTGGTGGGGAGGGAAGCAATACAAGGGAGGGAGAGGGTGAGGGGTAATTTAAAAAAATCTGAAAGAAGAATAAGAGGGGAATAAGAAGGGAGGGGGGAGAACAGAAAGTACAATAAAGGAGGGGACCAGGGGGACTGATTTAAAACAAAACACTGGTATAGCAGGAAATAGTGAAAGAAGAAAGAGCAGGACAAGGAGAGGAAATCAAATGTCAGGGAATACACAGTTGATAATTATAACTCTGAATGTGAATTGGATGAACTCTCCCATAAAATGGAAGCAAATAGCAGAGTGGATTAGAAAACGAAATCCTACCATATGTTGTCTACAAGAAACACATATGAGATATGTAGACCTACATAGAGTAAAGATAAAAGGCTGGAGCAAAATCTACTGGGCTTCAACTGAGAAAAAGAAAGCAGCAGTTGCCATCATGATTTTTGACAAATCCAAAGTAAAAATAGATCTGGTTAAAAGAGATAGGGAAGGTAATTTACATCCTGATAAAAGGCAGTATAAACAATGAAGAAATAGCAGTACTCAACATGTATGCACCAAACGGTATAGCATCTAAATTTCTAAAGCAGAAACTTGCAGAGCTCAAGGAAGAAATAGATAATAAAACTATACTAGTAGGAGACCTGAACCTTTCCCTATCAGATCTAGATAAATCAAACCAAAAATAAATAAGAAAGAGATGAGAGAGGTAAAAGAAATCTTAGAAAAATTAGTTTGTGTGTATATATATATATATACACACACACACACACACATATATATATATATATATATA
>NW_025366912.1:0-14562 GCF_016433145.1 Gracilinanus agilis | reverse complement strand
TGCACAGGATGGAGGGCTTGGTGGATTTTCATTCCTCATTGGGATTGATGAGATCACTATTCTCTGTGTAGCCAAACATTGTTCCTTATGTCTAAAAATTTCCTCTGTCTTCTCCCCTCTACCGACCTTGTGGGTAAAATTACTCTTTCCTTTTGCCAAAACTAATCTATCTACTGATACCTTCTTTCCCACAATCTCTGATCACCATTGTAATTAGACCATTTTTTCCCAAAGTTTTCTAAAAATAATGTTTCTCATCAAATTCGGTTTTAGTAATGCATTTGGAGAAAATAGACACAGAATATGAAAATTTATTTTGACCAAATCCCTAATTCATGAAGCTGCTTTCTATTTTTTAAAACCGAGGAATAGATGTAAAGTCAAATAAAATGTACCAGAAAACACCAAATAAAGTGAGGTTTCCAACATATGCAGTTGAGTGGAAAAATAGAATTGTCCATCAAGATGCTGATCATTTTTAGTTTGATTTTTTATGTAAGAAATTCAGCCTTTAACTTTCAAAACTCTCTAGCTTATTGCATCTTCTTTGTAGTCTTCCTCCTGTTCTCTGCCTCAGTGACAGCATTTACTTTTCTTTTTCTTTCTTTTCCCCTATTTCTCTGTCTCTCACCTCTCACTCTTGCTATTGGAAAAAAGGGAAAGAAAAATCCTTTTGACAGGTTTGCCTAGTCAAGCAAAAACTGTTAACAGGTTAACTCTACCCAGAAACGTATTCCTTATTCTCTACCTTGTATCGAACACTTTACTCTGTTAAGAAGTGAATAGGATGTCTCATTATCAGCCTCCACATCGAAATGATGAATGAGTGCTCAAGTCCCTTAAAGTGATCTTTTTAAAAATGCTATTGTTAGAATACTGTGTTGTATAAATGATTCTCCTGGCTTTGCTGCCGTCACTCTGAATCAGTTTATACAGGTCTTCCCAAGTTCATCTGAAACTATCCATTTCATCTTGTCCTAGACCAGATCACATTCCTTTCCAGTCATATACCATAACTGGTTTAGCCATTCCCCAACAGAGGAGCAACTTCTCAGTGTCTGGTTCTTTTCTATTTCTACAAAAGGACAGATGTAAAGGCTTATATCTGGGTACAAAATATGAACTTCCAAAGTACAGCCTGAGGAAAGATATGACAGATGTTTGAAAAGATGTAGGAGAATTAATGAACCAAAACTTATGTGTCATATGTTTAACGTGGCAGCCAGAGCTGGTCATCTTTTTTTACTCTCTCTCTGTCAGATCTTATCTGGAATATTGTGTTCAGTTGTGGACTTTCTGCTTAAAGAAGGATATTGAGAAGCCTGAGCATGTGTAGGGGAGAGTGACTTTATTGGGAAAGTCCATGCTTTTGGTGGCTCATTTGAAGCAACTGGGGATACTCAGCCTTTGGAGAAGAGAAGACTCAGGGAAAACATGACAGCTTACCTAAGCTGTTAGCTCTTGTCAGAATTCTCTCTTCCAGGCAGAGAGTGGGAGTATAACACTATTCTTGAGAGGAGACACATTTAAATCCCATGACTTCTAGGTTTTCAGTATCTCTAGGTACAGACTCTTGAGGGAATAATAATGTCAGCTGCCATTTTAGGTGTTCTCTGAAGTCAGATACAAACACTCTCATGTGTCCTTTCTCATAGGATGCTCAGGAAGACCTCGGTAAGGATCCTCTCCTGGCCCTGCCAGGCAGTACAGACTATAGGAGGAGCTTCAGAGGGGTCAGGCCAGCCCCTTCCCAAGAGCCCTTCCAGGACTTTCCCTTAATGAACTCTAAGGAGCTTCCTCTGAGCAGCCCCCAGGAAGGGGCAGAGAGAAGGCAGAGCAGGGAGGAAGGAAGGGACCAGCTTCTCTGAGGTGTGTGAGAGGAGATTCTGAGGCTGCTGGAGAGAGGCTGGAGGGAAGGTTCTCCTCTTCTCTCTTTGCCCTCCCCAATGGCTTACCAGAGGAGACAGCCTGGGCTCTGTGGCCCCCCAGCTGGCCTCTCAGTCCCAGCCCTCCCCTGGGCTCCCTGATGACTCTGAGTCAGATGCTCTGGAGGTCAAGAATTCTTTGTTTGTGGTGGCTTTGGATACACCTGATAGTCCCAGGTAGTCCAGTCCCTGGCCAGAACCCTCCTTCCTTCATCTCCCTGTAAGCCAATCAGTGGTTCTTCCTTTCCTTTATTCCCTGAAATGTATAAAAGACCCCAAGTTCTTCAGTTCTTTGGAAAATCCCCTTCCAGGTGTATTTCCCCAGAGACAGTGTTCCCAGAGTCCCAGAGCTGGTCTCTGGGTGGTTTTTTGTGCCTGACTCTGTGTGGTGGCCAGTAGAGCATCGTCTTCCTTGTCCTCATTAAAGACTGGTTCTTTCTAACCACTTTGGTGGTTCACTGTTTTCACAGGAGGCACCCCAGCAGCTGCTGGGGGAGAGGCAGCAGAGGAGACAGCTGAGCCTCCCTGCCCAGCCAGCCCAGGCCTGGGGAGGTTTTTGTTCTGGCCTGTAGCACTGTGGGAGGAAAAAAAGATCCTTGTCCACAGTAATAATCTGCCCCATCTTCAGCACTGACACTGCTGATTGTGAAGGTGAAATCCCTGTCAGCACCACTTCCACTGAACCTGGGGGGGATTCCAGATTCCAGCTTGGAAACCTGGTAAATGAGTAGCTGAGGAGACTGTCCAGGTTTATGCTGGAACCAAGATAAATAGGTGTTTCCTTTGCTATTTTTGACACTCTTGCTGGCCTGGCAGCTGATGGTGACTCTCTCTCCTGGGCTCACAGACACTGAAGCTGGAGACTGGGTCAGCATAACTTCTCCCCTGGAACCTGAAAGCAGAAATGGATGACCAATGACCAATGACATGAAATGAGAAGAGCACAGGCTCCCTTCCTTTGGATGCTCAGCCCGCAGCCAGCCTGGCTCTGCCAATGGTCCTGACCTAACAGAAATCCCCCCACTGAGACTGCACTGGCTCATCCCCCAGAGAGTCTAAGTCCCTTTGGATGCTCTCATGTCAGGAAAAATGGCACGTCTGCATGTGGCGGTGTCCCATGTTCTCACCTGAGACCCAAAGCATGAGGAGCCCAAAGAGCAGCTGGGACAAGGTCTCCATTTTGCTGTGTCTGATCCCCTGTGGCTGCTCTGACCCCTGACCATGTTTATCTGCCTCCATCTGCAGGCCCTCCCTTTGGGGATCTTTTTATGCAAAGCAGCTGGGCTGTGTGTATGTGTGTGGGGGACATTATAGGAGCAGAAGGGAAGGAATCAGCTTAGAGGAAGGCCCTGAAAACTTGATACCCTGAAGCTGTCCTTCCTTCTGGCATGTGTGTTCCAGCTAGTCCCCTTATACCTACTTCATTTCTTTCTTAGTCAGTTCTGTGGCTCCAAATGGCTAGAGAGACTGCAGGGGAAGAAATATTTCCTGGGCAAAGCAGTCAGGACTTGGAATCAGGACAGCTTTGATAACTGCTGACATCCTTTACTTTACTCAAACCCATGATCAAGATGCCAACCCTACTCCCTCCATTAATGAACCTCTTGTAGGCTTAACATGGAGCTTCTCAAAGTGTCAGACCCAACACTGTTTTACTCCTTCCTATGCTTTAAGGGAACAAGTCTACTTTCCCACCACGACTCCCCTGAAAGATTCTGTTTTCCTAAAGTAATGCCATTGAAGAAGTCTGGGGTGGGGGCAGGAGAGAAAAGTCAGTTCAATCCAAAAGAGTCTGGGATAGGGAAGACAGGATTGAATGGACTCTTCCCTGAAAACATTTGAGCAATGAAAAAGAAAGGAAAGTAGGGAATTGGAGTCTGACCCCAGAAAATCATATTACACTCAAAAGTTTGGGGATTCAATATTAAAAGTTGTCCAAAGGCAGGAATATGTCCCAGTTAATGAGATATGTTATACTAGTGATTTCTCTAAAGTCTGACAACCTTTTATGGTTCCCCTCAATTTCCTCAGCTCCATGGAAATTTGCCTCCAAGGAACTTCCAGACCTACCCTAGTCCCAGACTCAACAAGCCATCCAGCAGCTATTAAGCTAAATAGGAGTGATAGAGACCCTCAAGTCTTAAATACCCTTTGTTGGTTTTGTGATTTCTCTTATTGTATTTAGGTTTATCCTACAACCTCTATCCCAAGTCCCTCTGTAACTGGTCAGTTGTCTCTCTTTGGTCATATTCCCTCAGGTGTTCTAGCCTTTGGTCACACTCCTCTTTCCCTAACCTCCATGTTAGCCAAACAATTGTCCTTCCTTTCCTAGACTCCCTGCAGGTATACCAGACCCCAAGTTCTTCAGTTGGATGGAAATCCCCATTTGAGGTATTTTTTTCCTGGAGAAACTGTTCCCAGTCTCTAAGCTTGGCTTGGTGTGGTATTGGTGTGTGAGCTCATGACTCTGGGTTGTGGCCATAAGAGCCTTGTCTCTGTTGGCCTGATTAAAGACATGTTCTTTGTAACTGCTTTGGTGTTTCTGTGTTTTTCTAGGTGAACAAATCCTACATTTGAAGAGGAAAATAAAAANATTTATTCATAACCAAAGGTGCTAAACTCTCCACTTTTCTGGTCAGATCAGCCTAATCAATGCACGCATTTCTGAAGAAAATTTTGGAATTAAGGCAATGGAGAACTCTAGATCGTGAGGTCCCTTGACAGGATATAGTTAAGAAGGCATCAAAGAGCAGATTTTGGTTGGGTCTTTGTAACCTAGCAGAGGTCTAACAGGGAGGTACAAGGCATTCCCATTGGAAGCTGAAGTGAAAGTTCCAAAGAAGAGGTGAGCTCTAGTCACCAGGGAATGTTCTTACTTAGGAAATGGAGCTGGAGGGCACTCAATAGTTGTGACTCTGTTCTGTGTGCTCAAGGGCTTGACTTCTGAGACAAAGAATCCCTTTTCCAGGCAGGAAAAACACTTTTCTCTTTCAGACTTTGGAAAGGCTCTCCTGCTGCTTGGAGAAAAGAAGAGAAAGTTCCTCCCTCTCAGATCAGTACCTTCCAAGGAGTGCTTCAAATTCTTCCCCTAAATAAGGAGGTCTGCAACCTGCATGTATAATAAATCAGGGACTTTGGAGGTTGCCTTGGTGACTGCTGGTAAAGGGCTTTTTTTTTTCTTCTAATATCTTGATTGGTTCCACAGATGATGGTGACTGTTTCTCCTGGAGTGACAGACAGGCGAGCTGGAGACTGGGTCATCAAAATGGCAGTTGGACCTGGAGTCAATAAGTCCTGAATTCAAATCTCTTGTTGAACTTTTATAAACTATGTGATCCTGAGCAAGTCACTTCGCCTCATTTGCCAATCATTAATATCTGCTTCCCAGAGAATTGTGAGAATGGAAATGAGATAATATTTATAGAAAGTGTCCAGCACATAATAGGGTGTGTATGTGTGTGTGTTTGTTATCACCTGACTCCTTCCCCCTAACTACCCTTGAGAACCCCAACCTGCCTCCCTTGACTTCCTGTCATCTCTGGCCATCCCCTTGGTCTTACTCCAACAGTCACTTTCTTGTATCCTCGGGGCATCCCCCTCCCCTGCTTCCTTCTACATGAATGAAATCCTTCTCTCCATGAGCACCACTGACCTTTTTTTGCCCATATCCTCCCTGAGCTTTACCAGTATTTATCTTCTATTGATTGTCTGACATGAGCACATATTTTGGATAAAAGAATAAGTGGGATGTTGATCAGGTTTGTAGACCCTACAGGGGAGGGATAGATAACCTACTGGCTTAGTGCTCACATTTAAAAATAAACTTGACAGTCTAGGGCAGTGAGCTCAATATCATAAGGTTAAACTTAATAAGAATAAATGCAAAATATTTCAAATAATTTCTCCAAACCATTTCAGAATCAGAGATTTGGAGAGTCTGAAAGGACCTCAGAAGCCATTAACCCACAGAGTAAATCCACACCTGAAGGAAATTCTTTAAGGACTCCTCAGACTAGATGGCCATTTCTGGGGGATCCTTGCTCACAGTCACTTTATTTCTGAGTCAAATCATTCTTTGGTCTCCCCCATATCTTTACCAGCCATCTTAGCCTGACCTTGTTTCTCAGCTCTTCTTTATAGACCGTGTTTTTCCTTTAATCATGGCCATTTGTTGATGCGGATTGATTTGTTGCTAATATCTGAATCCTTAGTGATTCTTCCACTGCCTGGCATGTAATAAGTTCTTAATTAATGCTTGTTGACCTAAATTGCTTTTTTATACCATTCTAGGAGTTTCCTGTATATTCACACTGGTTTCTTTAGATACACTCCACCACCAATTCTTTACCTTCTCATTTTGTTGGTTTCTTTTGGTGCCTTCTGCCGTTTGTTCTGAAGGTCTTCTAGTCCTCCCTGTGCTGCCCTGTGTTTTAGTCTGCGGGGTTTTTTTTAAATGTGGACTCTAATCCAGTATTTTAGCTACCCCTCTCTGCCTTTAGGATCTTCAAATCTGATCAACATTCCATTTATTCTCTTATTTACTTTTAATTTCTTGAAATGCCTTCCCTTCCATCTTAAAGTTTTGGTTTGAAGGTAGAAGAGTGGTTAAGGCTAGGCAAGGAAGGTTAAAAGACTTGTTCAGAATCACTCAGCTAGGAAATATCTGAGGCCAGATTTGAATCCAACATTTATTCTTTTATTCAAGACATGCACAGGTTAGTCAGTCAACAGATAATCAACACTGAGCTGATAACTTTTCTCTAAGATAGTGCGAGTTTCTCTCTTGCCTAATCCCAGCCCTCTGCCCTAGTTGGGGATCTCAGAGGGAAACAAGAACATCTAAAGAAGTCCTGCTGGCACCTACATGTCCTGTTGTCATAGCTCTTGTCCATGAGTTTGCTGATGGTTTTAGTCTTAGATTGGATTGGGCTTGCCTGCCTCTTGGATTATGGGGAGACAGAACTCGGGTAATTTCAGGAAAGATTACAGGGCATCCTAGTTCCCAGCCATGGATCAGAGTCTCTGGGTCCAAGGAGCTGAATTAGGGCTCTTTCTTCATTTTTCTCCCTAAGCACCATGATTGTTTTTTCTTCAACCAGGTAACTCAATTACAAAGTTTTGTCCCCAAAGGGGAAAGGCAAAGTTCTGGAGTTTCCTGTGTACACTTATCAAAGTAACAGACAAGTGATAGTAAGTTAGATGAGTGATCTTTTTAATGTTGAAAATTGTTTTATATGATTGTACATGTAAAATCTATATGAGATTTCTTACCATCTCATGGGGGTGAGTAGAGGAGGAGTGGAGATGGAGAGAGAAAATTCAAGACTCAGTTTTCTACAAAAAATATTGGCAAATGTTTTTACATGTAATTGGGGGGAAATTAAATAAAATTAAAATAAATATGAGTGGTCTTTGAATGGAAACGTGCTGCCATCTGCTGTTCAAGGGCTTCCCTGTACACATAGCCCTAATATATTGTGACTGGCCATTGACTCTGGAATGCTATTGCCACTGGTTCCTGAACATTCTCTAGCTCACAGAGAATATAGAGGACAGTTAGTAGGATGTGCTTATGTTGCAAATAAAAAAACAATCATGACTTTTGCTATCCTACACATATATAAAATGCCTCTTTAAGCCTGAATTTAGAAACAATAAAATAAGCTCTCTGAATCTGGAATTCAGGATTACAAATAGATTGTAAAATTTGTCCAGTCTTCTGTGATTTCCAGAATTCATCAGGGTATTGTCTTAATTTTTGTTTCTTCTTTGTATATGGGCATACAGAGAAAATAAAGGCTTTTTGTCTAGGAAATTGGGGGCTGGGAAATCCAGCCCAGGATGATGTGACTAAAAAGCCTTGTTTGCTCTGTCCTGCTACCTTTGGAGGCATCATCTTATGACCTCCAGTAGTTGATGAGTCAAAGAGATTTGTGTCCCATTTATTCTTTTATTTACTTTCAGTGAAAAAAGAGCCTTCCATCTTAGTGTATTGGTTCTAAGGCAGGGGAGGGGGTAAAGCATAGACAATAAAGGTTCAGTGATTTGCACAAAGTCACAGAGCTAGGAAGATTTGAACCCAGGACTTCCCTCTCTATCCATCCAGTGAGCCACCTAAGGGCTGCCATCATTCCCTTCTAAGCTGCTGATTGTGATGCTGAGATCTATCCATGGTCCTCTTCCATCAGCCCAGTGAAGTAGACCAAAATAGGTTAAAGAATAAAGTAGAATCGAAGTAGATTAACCAATTCCTGCATTTCTTATGAAACTGAGCTAAGCCCTCCAGGTGGGCAAGCAAAATAGGCAAATGGTGGGTCAGAGTCCTAAATTCCCACTGCAGATATCAAAAGGACACCAGTACAGACAAATGGGTCAGGATGGAATACACGGGAAACACTCATAGTTAACTGGGGATGAATGTTTAGGTACAAACAAATATGTCAGGATAGAATGTAGGGCAAACATATAGCTAACTAAGGTTGAGTATTTAGTATATGTGAAGAGTAAATATCCTGAATGTCCCCCACTTATCACTGTGGATGTTTGGTGATGAGTTTTGTCTAGACAAATAAGAGCCCGGATGTGAAAGGGAATAGCCTTGTATCCTGTAAACCTATATAAGCTATATTGTATTGTTTGTCTGCACAGTTTTCCACTAGGGGAGACTGTCCCAGCTGGTAATAATACTAATTTTTCTCTTTTTTCCTTCTTTAATCAATAAATAACGGTTCCAATAATTGGATTTCTGGGTGCCTAGACTCATGTTATGAAGTACCCCACTTCACCAGGACAAGCAATAGAGGTGAAGGTGAGATTTAACAGCCATGGAGACACTCCATCCTTGAGAGCTTTGACCCATTGCCTTTCCTGCTGAAGGAGCTGGACTGACATCATCAGGCATTGAGTATGGATGGAGGGGCTGCAGCCCTCTTGTTCCTGGGAAGGAGGTAGGATGGGGGCTCTGTCTGTGCTGAATCCTTCCCAGACTTTCTCCAGCTGAGATTTGTAGAGAGTCTGAGCAGTGTCAGCAGTGTGGAGAGGAGGAAGAAATAGCCTGGAGCAAGTCCAGGGGCAAACGCAAGCCAGGCTGAATCCAAGACAATCCAGAGAGAGATTTAGGCTCACCCAAAGAGCTTCTGCTGGGGTTTCCAACACAAGAGGTGGACCTGGTCCTAAGTTAGGGGCTGCAGCAGCTAAAACCTTATCCTGTACTGCAGGGGCCAGTCAGCAGTCAACTAGAAGGTGGCAAAAGAGGGCAAGCTGGACCCTGAGGACCAAAGGAGACAGGCTTGGCCCCAGAGAAGCAGAATAGGATGGAGATGATGAAGTAGGACAACATCCTGCATGGGAGGACCTCAGATGGCCCTTCAGATGCCAGGAGGGGCTCTCTCTGTAGCAGGGAGGCAGAGTCAGCCCCAGAGCTATAAAATAAACAACCAAGAATAAACAGGCATTGTTCTAACCACTGGGGATACAAAGAAAGACAAAAACTGTTCCTGCCATCAAGGAGCTCACGTTCTAATTGAAGAGACAACATGGAAACAGCTCTGTATTAAAAAATTCAGGCTCTTCTTGTTTTGTTGTGTTTATTTATATACTTGTATTTATTGTGCTTTCCTGCTGTTGAATATTTTTTTAATTGAACATTTGTGTCAACCCCGAGTCCAGCAAGTTTAACACCAATTTTCCAATATCATGTGCTCATACTATGTTTCTGTGTCATTCTTTGATAATTCTCACAATGTTTTTAGCCTTTTCATTATCATTACATCTCTTAGGAAGATCTCTGACCAATAATCTTTGATATTACTACCACAGTTGTTTGGGCAAGATAGACACCTAACTTAAGTATCATTTAGAACATAAATAATAAGTGTGTGTGTTCTCAATGCTCCACAGACTGGCAGTTCCTCTGTCTCCCTCCATCTCTTCAGATCTTCTTCTCTTAGAAAATAATTTAGTAGGTAAAGCAGTGACAGGGTTAGAGGATGGACTCCCATTGTGAAAGCAGTTCTACTGTGGATCAAATGCTACCAAACAAATGGCACATTACAGAGAAATGTTCCCTTGAAAGAAGGGTCAGTTGATGTGGAAGCTTTCTTGTTGCCTTATTTGAAGAAATTGCCTCAGCTACACCCTGATCAGTCAGCAGCCATTAACAGAGAGACAAGATACTCCACCAATAAAACACTATAATTCAGTGTTAAGAATTTTTTGGCTCAGGGGATGATGAGGATCTTTTGGAATGAAAATAGTTTAAGTTTAGTTTTGTGCATTATGTATTTGTTTTTATTTTTCATTTTATTTTTTAATTGATTAAGAAAATTTTTCCATGGTTCCATGATTCATGTTATTTCCTTCCCCTCTTCCCACCCTCCTCTGATAGCCAACGCACAGTTCCACTGGGTTTTATATGTATCTTTGATCAAGACCTAATTCTATATTATTGATATTTCTGCTAGGGTGTTTAGAGTCTACATCCCCAATCATATCTCCATCAACCCATTTGATCAAGCAGTTGTTTTTCTTCTGTGTTTCTGCTCCACAGTTCTTTCTCTGAATGTGGAGTGTTCTTTCTCATAGGTTCCCTCAGAATTGTCCTGGATCACTGGATTGCTGCAAGTAGAGAAGTCCATTACATTTAACTGTGCCACAGTGTATCCATCTCTGTGTATATGGTTCTCCTGGTTCTGCTCCTCTCACTCTGCATCAGTTCCTGGAAGTCTTTCCAGTTCACATGGAATTCCTCCAGTTCATTATTCCTTTCTACAATATAGTATTCCATCACCAGAAGATACCACAATTGGTTTAGCCATTCCCCAGTCAAAGGGCATCCCCTCATTTTCCATTTTTTTTGCCACCACAAAGAGGGTGGCTATAAATATTTTGTGCAAGTCTTTTTTCCTTATTATCTCTTTGGGGCATAAACCCAGCAATGGTAAGGCTGTATCAAAGGGTAGTGTATATAATATTTTTAGACATAATCCTTTTATACACTTAAAAGACTTATACTATAGTGTAAACTTAACTTTTATGTGCATTGATAAACTGATACATTCTGATGCATTTCTTCATTGTGAAATTCGTTTTATTACTGTAGTTTGAAACTAACCCTGAGATATCTCTGAATGATACCTGAATACAGGGTAAATTGTTAATTATTTCAGAAGGAAATTCCTAGCAATTTGGGAGTCTGTGTGTGGAGGGGAAGATGCTGAGAAACAGCTATTTATAGAGAGAAAGCTGTACTGAGCTCGGTTTTCAAGGAATCCAAGGGATAGAGAACAGGGGGAGAGCCTTCCAGGAATACAGACAATCTTAAAAATGCATCAGGGTAGGGGATGGAGTGTGAGGTGGGAAGAACAGAGGGAATTGTAAGAAGGCTGTAAATGTAGGAAGGGGTCAGGTTAGGAAAGGCTTTTTAATTTTTTTTATATTTTTATACTTTTATTTTTATTTTGAGTATTTCCCCATAGTTACATGCTTCATGTTCTTTCCTTCTCCCCAAACACCCCTAACTCCCTTTACCATCACAAAATTCCACTGGGTTTTACATGTATCATTGATTAAGACATAATTTCATATTATTCATAATTGGACTAGAGTTATTGTTTAGTGTCTTCATCCCCAATAATAACCCCATGAGCCCATGTGTTCAAGCAATTGTTTTTCCTGTGTTTCTCCTCCCACAGTTCTTCCTTTGAATGTGGCTAGTTTTCTTTCTCACAGAAGAATTGCTCTGGATTCTTGTATTGCTGCTAGTAGAGAAGTCTGTTATGTTCGATTGTACCACAGTGTATCAGTCTCCGTGTACAAAGTTCTCCTGGTTCTGTTCCTTTCACTCTGCATCAATTCCTAGAGGTCGTTCCAGTTCACATGGAATTCCTCCAGTTCATTATTCCTTTGAGCATTATAGTATTCCATCACCACAAGATGCCACAATTTGTTCAGCCATTCCCCAATCGAAGGACATTCTCTCATTTTTAATTTTTGCAACCACAAAGAGCGAGACTATAAATATTTTTGTACAAGTCTTTTTCCTTATTATCTCTTTGGGGTATAAACCAAGCAGTGCTATGACTGGATCAAAAGGCAGATAGTCTTTTGAAGCCCTTTGGGCATAGTTCCAAATTGCCATCCAGAATGGTTGGATCACTTCACAACTCCACCAGCAATGCATTAATGTCCCGATTTTGCCACATCCCCTCCAACATTCATTACTCTCCCCTGCTATCATTTTAACCAATCTGCTATGTGTGAGGTGATACCTCAGAGTTGTTTTGATTTGCATTTCTCTAATTATTAGAGATTTAGAACACTTTCTCATGTGCTTATTGATAGTTTTGATTTCTTTATCTGAGAATTGCCTATTCATGTCTCTTGCCCATTTATTGATTGGGGGATAGCTTGATTTTTTGTACAAATGATTTAGCTCCTGGTATATTTGAGTAATTAGACCTTTGTCTGAATCTTTTGTTATAAAGATTTTTTGGGAAAGACTTCTTAAAACAAACAGAAGAATTTAGATTAAATGGCTGCTCTTCACCCCAAATGTATCTCGAACATGGGGTAACTGTCCGGTGTGTGTGATTGGGAGCAAAGAAGGTGCTCCATAAACTTGATGACTTCCACAAATCTGTGACCTCAACAGTGTGGAGACCCTCCTTCCTCCCCACCCAGGGCTTTGGCAATAATCCTTCTACTCTCCTGAGTGTGATTATTTCAATGTTCCCCTAATCTGCTCTAAATGATTTGAAAATGTGAGTAACATAATTTTAATTGTATTATGGAACACAATCCTCCTCCCTTCTCCCCAGTCTGGACTCAGAGAAGGAGGCAGTTTATTGTGCACATCAGGCTTATTAATCTCTAAGCTGCTGAGAAGCTTCATCATGTGAGAATTTGTTTTTCATAAATTGTATTAATTCCTATGCATTAGGGAGAATTATTGTGAATTCCCATGTCTGGGATCTGGGTCAGAGATTCCATCTAATCTAATGCTTTTTGCATTTTTTTGTCCTCTGTCCTTTCCCCTCAAGTCTGACCTGGGCTGCTAGGTAGTAGAGTGAATAGATTGTTGGACACAGAGTCCAGAAGACCTGAGTTTGAATCTTGCCTCAAACACTTACTAGGTGTTGCATTCTAGACAAGCCATGTAATATCTCAGCCTCCAAGATGTCTTCCCTTTTAACAGAATTAAGTGAATACATGAAAGGAACAAGGATTCTTTTCCCTTGTAGATATTCCCCATGATATAGAGGATGGATAGGTTGATGGACTACCTCTTTATTAGCTATCATCAATTAGACATGTCTTGGCATCATCAAGGAGGACCTAAATCATGAGCTTCTAAAATGTTACTTATTAAGCTGCTTGAACCATCTCAGGACATCCTGGTCAAGAGAGAGCCATGGAGACCCACATTATATTGTTTGTGATGCTGGCCTAGCCAATAATCATGACATAATCCATAAATTTACATTATTATCCAAAAGTCAATCTCTTGAGATAATTTAAATCATAATACTCATCTCTAAAATTCAATTAGCTTCAATAAGCATTTATTAAGCACCTCTTAGGTCCAAGAGAAACAGTATTTATAGCCAACAAGGTTATGATCCATTGTAATAATAATAGGTCAAACTGACATAGCTTTAAAGGTTTTTAAAGAGCTTAAATACATGTTTTATCTCTTTCAATACTCACAACATCTCTTTGAGGGAGATGCTATTCTTTATTAACCCCTATTTACAGATGAAGAACGTGAGGTTCAGAGAAGTGATATACCCAGAATCACAGGATTGGTGAGCATTAGAGGTTGTTCTGACCCTAAGTTCATTTTTCTATCATGTCAGTAATCCTGCCATTCTTTCCTGACCCCAAGGGGTGAAGAATCCTCAAGGGGGGCCCTTTGTTCAGAGTCTGTCCTCACCTGGAGGCATGATCATGGAAATAGGAAGCAACATCAGGTGTCACACAGCCAGTTGTGAAAATGAAATGAGTCCCAGATCCACTGCTCTCATTGCTAATAGTAGCCCTGAATGCAACCTAGCTGTGTAACAGGGACCTGGGACTCTCTTTGATTCTTTTAGTTTCAATTGAAAAGGGGTGTTCAGGGAGGTCTAGCACCTCTGGGGTGACGTTTGCTGAGCCCCTTTCAGGATTGCATTTTTACTTGGGTGTCTCCCTGTTGGATAACTCTGACCTGTGGCTCCAAGAAGCTGTAGCATGGCCAGCAGCAACCCCCTGGTAAAGCTGTCCTGGCTGATGGGCTCAATCAGGTGGAGAGTAATGGATGGTGTAAGGACAAACCTTACAGTGATTTAGGGAGTGTCTATGCCAGGCACGTGAAGACTTCCCTGGTGGAATGGGTGGATGAGAACTATTTGTTCCAAAGGACACAAAGCTGGCTGAAGCAGGCTCTGTGGAGTACTTAAAACTTGGTCAGACATGGGGGATGCCAAGGTCTTCCACAGCATCCCAGGCCATCCCAGGCATCTTGACTTCTGTCTTGTCTCTGGCTTTCAGTGACTCTGGAAGAGAGGGTGAGGCTGATGACTTTAGAGAACTCTGCCTCACTTGAATCCAATTCACAAGCAAATTAACAGATCCGTGATGTTGGTTCTCTTAAAAAAAA
>NW_025366911.1:0-15301 GCF_016433145.1 Gracilinanus agilis | reverse complement strand
ATGTACCTCTATTTCCAGCTGACTTATTTTGATTTTTAAGTTCTTTTCCCAATTGTCTTCAGCCTCTCTTAATTTTTTGAATTGTGTTTTGAGTTCTTCCAAA
The DNA here is from genome assembly GCF_016433145.1 of Gracilinanus agilis. Classification (NCBI taxonomy): domain Eukaryota; kingdom Metazoa; phylum Chordata; class Mammalia; order Didelphimorphia; family Didelphidae; genus Gracilinanus; species Gracilinanus agilis. The sequence goes on along the minus strand of NW_025366911.1, from coordinate 15,198 downwards.
GTCTGAGTCCAATTTTCTGGAGTTTCTGCATTTTTTCTTTGTATTCCTTGGTCCTCTTTTGTTCCATTTTCTCTTTGTTCATTACCTGGATAGAAGCTGTCAGTTATAATTTCTTTTTTTCCTTTTCTGTTGTTTACTAATATTTTTCCTTCTCCCCCCCTGTCATTGGGTATAACTTTGTTCCTCTGATTATTTGCTGGATCTGTAGGTTTGGGCTATTCTGTCCTGAAGGGACTTCTTCTCTGCTCTGCTGATTGATTAGATTAGGCTGATGAAGTATTAATGAGTCCTAAGCTCAGATCTTTCCCAGTTGGCAGCAGAAGCTGAAGGTGTAGGTATGGAGGCTGAAGGGAGCTATGATTCCTGCCCTGTTATCAAGGTATTCTGTGCTAGTTACAGCTTTTGCCTTGGGATCTAAGTCAGTAGCAGTACGTGGAGGAAGAGTGTTGAGAATTGAGCTTCCCTGCCCTCTGAAGGCTTCTTATCTGCCCTATTGATAGACAGGATTAAGCTGGGGTGAAGCTGTATGTGCCCTGAAGCCAAAACCTCAAGAAGTGGAGGCCCAAGATGGATAGTAGTAGCTGTGACTAGGTAGCCCTCCCCTCTGAGTCTCTCCTGCCTTCGTACCAGCTGTAGTTAGAGCCCTGAGCCTGGCACAGATGTGGCAGCAAGGCATTCCCTCCAGGATGGAGCCCTCAACCTGAGATTCTAGCAACTGCCAGATACTCAGCACAGTAATTTGGGGAGGAGTCCTGGGATCTTCCTTTTTCCTTTTCCTTAAGCCTGAGAATTCAGGCTTCTTTGCCTACCTTTTAAGTTGAATTGAGCAGGAGGGTACCTCAACTCTGTCCTATTGTTAGATTTGGTTTTCTGTCTCCACAAAGCACTTTGTTTTTGATGGGTGTGGAAGGGTTTTCACAGAGGTCTGGATTTTTTCTGCTTCTAAGTGGCCATCTTGACTCCACCCCCTGTTACTCTCTTTTAAATTGGGTTTTATTGAGCTACTTAATACATTTAATTTTTAAAAATCATGATTGTTAGGTTTCTGTTTTCTCATCCATTTCTTTTATATTTTTTCCTTTACATCTTCTTTTAAGTAAGTATTTTTGTTTTTTAAATTAATTAATCAATTTGTTATAATATAATTCTGAGGTATTTTCCTCCTTCCTTTCCTCCCTGCACTAGAGAAGGCATACTTTAACAAAAAGACATACGGATATATAAAATTATATCTTTTTTGTTTCTATTCATCAATTCTTTATTTGGAACTGAGCATAGACAAGTCATTATTCAGGCAACATTTCTGTCGCTGTATATAATGTTCTCTTGTTTCTGCTCATTTCACTCTTTATAATTTCATGTAAGTCTTTTTATTTTTTTTAAAAATAAATCTGCTTCATAATATTTTTACAGTGTGGTAATATTACATTTTGATCATATGCTACAACTTGTGGTACCATTCCCCAATTGATGTTCATTCTTCATTTTCAGTTCTTTGTCACCACAAATAGAACTGCTATCAACACTTCATAGTTTCTTTTTCTTTTTCTTTGATTGCTTTAGGAAATAAACCCAATAGTGGTATTGTTAGATCAAAAGATATACACAGTTTTAGAACTCTTTGGGCATACTTCTAAGTAACTACTTCATAATATCAATTAGTTTTATTTATTTTGATGTTAGTATATTCTCAATAAGCTGCCCCTTAACTCAGTCTTACTTACCTATTCTATGTCTAGGTCTTTGAATTTATTCAAATGATGAATTATTATTTTTTATTTATTTAGACATCTATTTTATTCCTCTTTTTCTATTCTGTTTGCCTTCATAGTTAAGCAAGTCATGCCACATCTTTTCTTACTACCTCTTCTTCAACCTATAATTTTTAGTGAAATATTTCCTTTTCTTTTCTCCTCCAAGCTCTTTTGATTTAATTTAATTTTTTGTTGTTGTTTCCCTGTTTCCAAAAAAGTTTTTCTTGTTTTCTCTTCTTCAAATTCCATGAGGGTGAGAACCATTTATATTTTCATCTTTTTGTGCTTCTAGCACAATGGGAGGCCCATCATATTGCTTTATGAGAAGCCAACCAACTTACATTAGAAATGGAGTAGTTTAAAGCTTCCATGTCAATCAGCATTGCTTTGGGCCCATGGGAGACTGTTGAACTTTCAGTTTGGGGAAGATTGAGAGACCTACGCTCAAAACTAAACCAGAACAGACAAAAAGAAATTATATTTGTTGACTTATCAATGAGTTGTTTTGGGACTTATGTTTGTTCACATTGAGAAATATAGTCCACTTGGATGCTTATTAGGTGAGGCAAAGATCATCTAATAATCCATATCTTGACCTCCCTTTCTCATCCTGATCCATATTTCTTTGCTTTGATGTAATGTATAACTTGCAGTTGAACAAATAATTTTTCTGTCCACCTTTTACTTTCCCAGTGCCACATAATGTATGTTTCTTAAGTTCTCTGCTTTTAAAAGGGAATCAGGGTCTCAGCTGCAGAGACATAATGATAGTTCTTTGGATGAATAGCCTAGATATGGATACAAGTTGACTGTGGTTGAGTGCAATACAATTAGTGAAAGTATACCATTTACATAATTTTATGGATGATGCCAACTTTCTCTGATCCATATAAAAAAGGACCAATTAGCTTCCTGCCTCATCAATTCTCCCCTCTGATAAAATAACTAAAAAGGATATGGAAAATTTGTCAGATTAATAAAGTATGACCTTTATATGCATCAGGACATCAAGACTCTGCAAGTTCAAAGTCACAATACCTCCATTAAAGGTCCTTCCTTCCTACTGCCATGTTTTCATAATGGTGATGCTGGATTAGTATTAGGTAAATGGATGCTTAACTTAATGAAAAGTTACTATAAAAAAGTTTCCAACTCTAACATTGGGGTCTTTAGGGAACAAAAATGAGTGTGTTGGCTCATTTCATATTATTGAATCACTTTTCATTTGGTCACCAGAGCACAATGGATGTAATTTAGGACAAATCATACAACTTAACTTTTTAATTTCTTCTCTTGAGAGGAAATGCCAAAGCTCTGTTCACCAAGGGAAATATTCTTCTCATTTTCAAAAAGCAGCAAGAGTTACCAGAATCAAATGAAACAAATTTAAGAAATATTTTAGTGTCTTCCCAGAAAAGATAACATTTTTTTTAAAATACAAAAGGCAACCTTCAAATAGAAATACTAGCAATCACCTTCATTATAATCTGAGGGAAGTTTTGTACAATTGTGCCATACTCAGAGAGAGAAGCAGTATGGTTAATAGACTGAAAGCTGACCTTGGATTCTGGAAAGCCAGTGTTTAAGTTCTTCATCCAACATGTATTGGCTATATGACTGTGGGCAAATCATTTAACCTAGTAGTAACCCAGGCAACTCTCTAGGATTATAAATTATAGAACAATTGCATATCTATACTGATAGAGAATATTTCCTTATGGGGAATTCCTGGTGTCAATGAAATCACAGTCTGGACCAACTTTCTACTCCCTCCTCCCAAGAATACAAAACCAAACCAAACCTATTTGCCTAACATCATACTATATCATATTTTAATCCAAAAGCTCATGGAATAAAATTGTCTATATCATTTGCAACTTTATGTCATTTATTTATTTTTTTATTTTTTAAACCCTTACCTTTCATCTTAGAATAGATACTGTGTATTGATACCAATACAGAAGAGTGGTACGGGCTAGGCAACGGGGGGTTAAGTGACTCACCCAGGGTCACACAGATAGGAAGTGTCTGAGGACAGATTTGAACCTAGGACCTCCTGTCTTTAGGCCTGGCTTTCAACCCCTTGAGCCACCAAGTTCTCCCCCAACCTTGTGTAATTTTAGTGCCTTAATCTCATCTATAAAATGTAATCATGAAGGATTTTATATTATTGAACATCTGGATACAACTCTTTATATTTTAACTGAGCAAGAGCAGGTTGTATAAAAATCCAGATGATCCTATTATATATCTCAGGGACTTTTTAAACTAGAAGTTCCTAAATAATAGAGAATGGGCAGGTGAGGGAAGAAGAAATTCCATTTTCAAGCCACAGACCTTTTCTGTATGTAAAGAATTGCATTGTGTTTCTTGATTCTCTTCCCTGAAAAATAACATATCTGTCTTTTTCCCTTCAGAAACTGTACTCTGCTCATTTTCCTCTTCTGCAACAACCACTCTACTAAAACTCTTCTCTCTAAATGACCAATATCTTTTTAAAAAAACCACTTACCTTCCATCTCAGAATTAATTTGGTGTATTGGTTTTAAGGTGGAAGAGCAGTAAGGGCTAGGCAATGGGGATTAAGTGACTTGCCCAGGATCACACAACTAGGAAGTATCTGAGACCAGATTTGAACCCAGGACCTTCAATCTCTATACCTGCCTCTCAATCCAGTGAGCCATCCAGTTGCACCTGCATGCAATATATTTTCAACACTAAGTCCAGTGGCCTTATTCCCAGTCTTCATTAACATTGTTGATCATCTATGGTCTTGCTCATATTTACTCTTTTCTGATTAGAGATATTCTCTTCTCTTAAATCTAAAGTTACCATGTTGTCCCTGTCCTCTTCTAACTTTCAAATATATCTTTGTTTTGTCTCTGCTAGTTCCTTGTTTTCTTACTAAAACCTTATTATAGATGATCTTTAAGATCCTATCCTTACTCATCTTTTCTTTCTTTCTTTCTCTCCTCTTTCCTTTGTCAATCTCACTTGCTCCCACGCAGATTCAATTATCACTTCTTTAAAGAAGAAAACACATAATCTTTGCCTCTACTTTAAGTAGAGATTCCACATCTCCAGCTGCCCATATGGTATGTATATCTACATGTATGGTTGCCTAAATTCATGTTCAAAATCAAGAATATTATTTCCACTTCTCCAACCTGCTCCTTTTTCTGACTTCATTGTTTCTTTCAACTCTCTGCTTCTCTCTGGTTCTGTCTGTTTTTCTCACTCTCTCCTTCTTCCTCTCTCACCATACCACACAATATACATTTATATTGGCATAGGCACAAATATTTTCCCTCTCTATTTCATTCACCATTTCTCTATTACTTCTCCTTCCACACTTTTATATTAACCTTTTTACAAATATTTTTTACCTCTGCTGTTCTCGCTCTACTCTAACCTATCTTTCATGTCACTTTCAGATTAATCATTTTCCATAGATTTAGTCAATCCTCTGTCCAGTAATCTTCAGTGATTCCCCCATTACCTATCAAACAAAGCTCAAACCTCTTTGCTGGGAATTCAAGGTCATTCACAATCTGGCTTCACTTGATCTTTCCAGGTTTATTTTATACTACTTTCCAACATGTACTCTGGTAACTAGTCAAATTGTAGTATGTTCTTTCTCTGAAATATATTTCCCACCTCTCTGGTTTTGTTTACACTGTTTCCTACGTCTGATATTTTCTTCTTCTTCTGCTCTGCCTGTTGATGTCCTAACCCAGCCTTTGAAGTCCAACTCAAGCTATTCCAGACACCTCCCCACTCCTCATCTTCCATTCCTTCCCACAATTATTTCTGGAGAAATGAAGTCACCGATTCAAAGACTTTTGACTGTTAAGTAATAGAGATGATTTGAACTTGGGGTCTCTGACTCCAAGTTCAATGTTCCTTCCAATAAACTATATTTCTATTTAATATGTATTTTTCTTGAATTATATGTGTATGTAGCATAACCCACAAAAGGTACAGAGTACATTATAAGCTCCATTAGAAGAGGGACTGATGTCTCAACTGAACATCTCCCTTAGTGCCTCACTGAGTATTCTGTACACAGGAGAGATAATAGGAATCACAAAATTTGGAGGTAGAAGGTAACTTAGCAACTGTCATATAGTTTGGTCTCTTCATTGTATAGATCAGTGATTCCCAAAGTTGGCACCTCTGCCCCCTGGTGGGTACTGTAGTGATCCAGGGAGAGTGGTGATGGCCACAGGTACATTTATCTTTCTTATTAATTGCTATTAAAATTTAAAAAATTAATTTCCAGGGACACTAAGTAATATTTTTTCTGGAAAGGGGGCAGTAGGCCAAAAAAGTTTGGGAACCACTGGTATAGATGAAGAAGTTGAAACTCTGACTTGCCCAAAGTCACACTGGTAGCACGCAGACTAGAATTCAGTTCTCTCAGTCTGATACTAGTTACCTTTATATGCAATGCATAGCTATAGTAAGTGCTTTCTAATTAAATTTTCAAGTATTCCTGCATATATTCATTTACTCACTCATTTATTCATTTACCATCCTCAAAAATGATATGTACATACATGTTTCTTTTCTTTCTTCAGGTCCTTAACATTCCAGGGATTGTTACAGAGGTAGTTATAACAATGGTCAGGACTTTTATATAATATAATGGTTTGGGTGAGATACATTAATAAGGTTAACTAGGTATTATTATTAGTTAATTTATAAGAAACTGCTAACTAGCTAATTATTATTAGGTATTGCTAGGTGGCACGGTCGATAGAGTGCTGGATTTGGAGTTAGGAAAATCTGAGTTCAAATGTAGCCTCAGATATTTACTAGCTGTGCAACCCTGGGCAAGTCACTTTACCCTATTTACCTGGGCTTTTTCATATATCAAATGAGCTGGAGAAAGAAATGGCAAACTGTTTTATTACCTTTACCAAGAAAACTCAAATGGGATTATGAAGGGTTGGACATCACTGAAATCACTAAATGACAACAACTTGGCTAATAATAATTATTGCCATTATATGAAGCTTTAAAATTTATAAAAAAAACAAACATTTACTTAAACTATCTCATGTGATTCTCATCATTTCACCATAGGTGCTATTATTGTTCCTGTTTTTACAAATGAGGAAAATGAGGTTCAAGTAAGTTGAGGACTTGCCTAGGATCACAGAAAGCATCAAATCAACATCTCAATCTAGGTCTTTTTGGGTACAGATTCAGAACGGTATCTGCTATGGTAAGAGCAAATTTAAGAAGAGAATATAAAGCTTAGAGACTGATGTAGAGCCATAAATTTTCCCTCTTCAAAATCTTGTAAAATTGATGCTACCAGATGGCCAACTTGACATCAGGGGTCCAGGGGGAGCCACAGGTTCTGTCACCTCAACTGTTATCATACCAGGAAGGGACATACCTGCAGCTGTAGACCTCAGTTCCACACTGTGGACATTAGGTAAATGATTTAAAAATCCCTTCTCTGCTTTCATCTTCCTTTTAGCCTGTAGCCTACAAGATGCGTTGGGCAGATTTAACAGTAGTTAATTACCAAAGAGTAGATCAGGTGACAGAAAAGTAAATTTTAAAAGAGGCAGACAGGAGATGAAGAATCTCATCTCAGTTATTTTTTATATGCTTCCAGTTTCTTCAGCTTATAAAGGGACAGGGCTAAGACTAGATATTGATAGAGTTATAGTTTAACGTGATTTTTAAGGGTCTTCTAATCCCCTTATCCATGGGCAGCTAGGTGGCATAATGGTTAGAATGATGGGCTTAGTGGCCTCATCTTTTTGAGTTCAAATCTGGCCTTAGACACTTACTGGCTATTTGTCCCTGACAAGTCTTTGAACCTTAATTTGCCTCAGTTTTCTCACCTGTCAAATGATCTTGAGAAAGAAATGGTAAATCACTTCAGCATCTTTGCCACGAAAATCCCAAATAGTGTCTCGAAGAATCAGCCAAGACTGAAGCGGTTGAACAATAATCACTTAATTTAGATGTGTGAAACTTTCTATTTAACAAGGCATTGCCAGATAAAAATATAATTGGATCAGAAATGTTTAATAAAATAAATAAAAACACAATACAACATAGATAATATCGATTTGTAGGTTTTCTAAAACAAATATGCAGCTTGCAAGAATTTGTTTAAATTTGAATTTGAAAAATAAATACATTTGAATTTGAACCCACTGAATTTCACTTAATGAATTTCACCACTCATTTTACAGATGAGGAAACTATGATAAATAATTTGGCCAATGTCATAAAGGAGGTATATCCAAGACTCCCAATTTCAAACCCAGAAATGTCTACTTTCTGTTGCCATGTCAACACTGTAAGAGTTTCTTAAAGATCTAAATCCTATGGTCCTGTGATCTTTTGCATTGGACTGGCCATTGGTGTGGGCGGGAGAGATTTTGGCTATCCTCAATCCACATATATTGGATTTCCAAACATAAATGCAATAAATGCTACTAATCTATAATCTCCATGCTCAATTGCAACACCAATATGTAGGAGTTGCAATCTGAATTATTTTAATTATATTTCATTAATAGGAGCTAGGATTTTTTTTAGAAACAAACTAAGTCATTTGGGCAATGCAGTCTGACTTTGCATATGAAAAATATTAGCAAGGTAAACCATATGAGGGAATAATGTTTGCTAACATACACAGAAAATTATGCTTGACTCAATAAGTTCTTGAGTGTGAAACAAAACACATTCTATGTTTTGTGTATATGTGTCATTCCCTGGGAAAAGGCCATGTGCTGTTCTATACCAGTAAAGCCTTAGTTCCTTTAATATGCCCTTGAGACAATTCAGTAATAAGCTTAATATTCAGAAGACTCTTTGAGCTGTTATGTGGCAATTTCCAGTTGCACTGAAACTCCCTACCAGGAACAAAAATAACCCATTTCACATCTTGATCAAGTGCTATCTGTATAGCAAACATTGGTGCAAGAGGAATAATTAAAGTTTGCCATTGCAGTGACACATGACTAAGGAGGGATATAGAGTGGAACCAGAGTCCTTCTGACAGTTTTGGAGAGTATCTCAAAGCAAAAGTGTCCATTTAAGAGATGTAAATGTTTCTGCTAGATGTGAAAATGTTTATAAAGAGAGAAAGAAATTCTGTTTGGAGATTGAATTCCATGACTAATTTGTCAATTTAGGATCTGTGCTGAATTGAATCTTTACTTGTATTAATCTAAATGCTTTGAAAGGAACATAATTACACGTTTTTCATACCACAGAATTCGACATGTTTAACCTGTTTCAAAGCATCCAAAGTAATTTGCATATGTCAGCCTTCACCTTCAAAGGGATTCAACCTTGATTACAGTCTTGAAATAATTCAAACTAGAATTTGGTCTTAAAACAATATTTGTTATGAACTTGCATTCATGATCTACAGATCTTAATGGTTTTGTGGGTTCATAAAGTGGACCATAAATGGTCAGTCGCAAGTGACTTAAATAAAACAATAGAGCCACAAAATTCCATTGTCATACTTATGGTTCAGCCCTTTATCATGTGATCAACCTAATTTATCACCTAATAAAAACATCATGTCTTATTTCATCTCTTCCTGCTCGATTCCATTTTGTAGGATCATAGCTATATAACTGGAAGAGACTTTTGGGGCCATCTAGCTCAATCCCTTTAGTTTATAAATGGGAATACTATGGACCTAAGAGATTAAGGGATTTGTCCAAAGGTATGCAGGTAGTTGGCAAAAAAAAATCAAGATTTGTACAGACATGTCCAACTCTTTGTGACCCTGTTGATCACAGCACATTAATATTATCCATGGGATTTGATTGGCAGAGGTACTGGAGTAGTTTGCTGTTTCCTTTTCAGTGGATTAAGGCAAACAAAGGAAGAATGACTTGCCCAGGGTCACATAAAATCTGAAGCCAGTTTTGCACTCAGGTCTTTTCTGACTTCAGACCCAGTGCTTTATCCACTGAGCCATCTAGCTGTTTCCAAAGAAATTAATAATGACTAATACACATTAAGGGTCTTTTTTTTGGGGGGGAAGGGGTACAGCTAGGTGACTCAGTGGATTGAGAAGCAAGCCTAGAACTAGGAGGACCTGGGTTTAAAATCTGGTCTCAGACAAGTCCTAGCTGTGTGACCCTAAGCAAATTACTTAATCTCCATTGAATAACTTTATCCCTGTTCTGCTTTAGAACAAATAAACAGTATTGTTAGGTAAGGTAACTGTTTAAAATTTGTGTGCGTGCGTGCGTGTGTGCGTGTGTGCGTGCGTGCGTGCGTGTGTGTGTGTGTGTGTGTGTGTGTGTGTGTGTGTGTGTTTGTTTTCTGGAGAAATCTTCCTGAGAAAAATTTACACATAAATCAACATATCACCTATGAGGAACTCAGAGACAGAACAGGAAAAAAGTGCATCACATAATTGTAATAGATAAGCAGAAATTGTTCTGATCATGTGGTGAGAGCAAGAGATGACAGGTGGTGGCTTCACTGCCATCCTTGTGATATCAAGAGAAAGTGGGGAAGGTCTTCAGTGTTTTAGGTGGACCCACTGTGGCAGACTTTGGGGAAGGAACCAATCTTTTTGCCAAGATACCTAGACACTGATGGATTGTGGTAGGCATTATTGGAGGGAATATCTACATCAATCAGATCACAGATTCCTTTGAGTATCAAATGCAACTGTGGTGAAAATCTTAGACAAGAGCAGTAAGCCTTTGAAGATAATAATTTAGAGCAGGTCTCATTTTTAGAGTTACACAATTGACTTCAAGGCATAGAATGTATGTATGAACTGTTGTGCTTATTTTTTGTTGATTGTAATAAAAGGGGTTTGATTTGATAAAGAAAAATGTAACTCTAAGGACTCTCCTCCAAGATGTTTCTAGTGCACATATTAAGATAATATAAAATTCCTTAGAAGAGGCAACAAAGATACTTTTTATTTGATAGTTCTCATTATTAACAAGCAAGGTTTAAAACAAGGAAACGTATGCTTGCCAAAGGCATTCATTACTATCATAAAGGTTATTATTATTATTATTATTATTATTATCATCATCATCATCATCATCATCAATAGCTATAATTTGCATGGTCCCTTAGACTTTACAAAATGTTTTACATATATTATCTCATATGATAATCAGACCAAGTCTGGGATAGATGCAATAATTATCCCTGTTTTATAGATAAGGAAATTGAGGCTAGGAAAGGTCAAGTGACTTGTCCAGATTTAAAAAGCTAGTATATATTTGATGTAGAATTCAAATGTAATTATTCCTGACTCTAAGTATAGCTCTCTACCTACTAACCCACCTAGATTCCTAGCATAGAATTAGAGTGGAAAAGATGAAGTCCCTCCATACATTTCTTTTTTGCACATAGCATGATGGTCATGGCATCAAATCCCAGAATGTTGTCGTTTCCTAAATAATCCCTGTGATTATTCAATAGTTCATTTTAACAATTCATATAGGAAAATTCAATCAATAAAAATTGACTATTGTCTAGATTAGGGGTTGGCGAAATGAAGCTGGTGGATCAAATGTTGGCTAAGTTGTTTTTAGATGGTCTGCAATCTATATATTTCCTCCCCTGGTCTAGATTACTATAGCATTTGGACAGATTTTCATTTGAATTTTTCTATGTTTTATGTGTATTTTGGACAGTTACTTCATATGAATGATGAAGTAAGTCCAGAACATTTGGAAAACTGAGCAGTGCTTTTAATTACCCTGATGCAAAATTTCATTTTCATAAAAACTAATATTTTTTCATTATGTTTATATATAGTTACAAATCATGGAATAACAATATCTCTGAGAGATCAAAAGCACAGTTCTCTCATAAGCCAATGAAGAGCTGCATGATGGATATCAATGGACTGCAATATATTACCAAGGTTGAGTTGCTTATACAAAATGTTATAAAGGGTATTATCAAAAAGATATATCACTGGGAAAGGAAGTAGGTCAGTCATATTTAGAATAAGGGATAACAAAAGTACACCTATGGACAACAGTGTCTTATAATGTCAAGAGATAAGAGAGGAAGGCCCCAATAACTTGGGGAGGCTTTTTTTTTATGAGAATGGACAATAATTGTTTAAGATTTGAAGGCAGATGCAGCAACAGCTGTAGAATTGAGGAAATATGTACCACAGTGAGATCACCAGTTTATGGATATATTGAAGTTTTAAAAGCAATATATAATTTTATTACTATTAAAGTTTCTGCCATTATTATTAGTATTAATACTATTAGTGTTATTTCTATTAGTATTATTATAATTGACTGTTTATTGATTATTTTGAAATAGCCAATTGTAAGTAAATACTGTTAGAATATTCTTTTCCTATATTTTATTGAATATTTACCACTTTATGAAATGATTTTAATTATTATTGCTGATCACTTAATCAACCTATATTTTATTTAGTCATTATTTTGTACTCAGTATTATATTAGTTTAACCACTATTGACAAAAATAATGGCTTTATCCACACTGGGAGGGGAATGACCCAGAATTTCCTTCTGCTCTTAAAAACTTGTTATTATGAGGAAATATAGAATAAATAGTTCATGCTATATGTCCCTGAGTTAGAGAGATTCTCTTAAAATGGATCAGAGCCTGGTACTCCCAGCCTGGAGCCAGGAAGGACCTTGCAAATCAGTGTTCTCTGGTATGATTAAAACTACATTAGATGGTACCAGAACCAACTGTAACACTCAAACCACAAGCAAAAAGAAAGAAGCAAATAATGAGGTATAAGTCAACTATATTCATAAATAGACCAAAAGTTAACATGAAGGAGAAAAGCTTAGCTCATAACTGAAAATTAATTACAAATAATACTTCTTAATGGATAAATAGGTGAAGAAAGAGGGCAGTTGAAAGGAGACCATTCTGTTTTGTTTTGTTTTTTTACATTCTCCCCTTACCCCAATTATCAAGGTATAATGATACAGATCATTTTTCGCACTTTAACCTTGAGAACTGGACCTCCTTTATAGCTGGTGATCCAGATTCTACTATTTGTAAAATTGCCCCAGTCTACTGTTTCCCACGTGAGGCTATGGCTTACAGAACAAAAGAAGACAGTTTGTAAAAAGAACGCACCAAAATCCTTAAGAAGAATTTACTTTCAGAATCAGTATATGCCCATGATTTGTAATCTTATTATATGATTAATTTGTCTGATAAATCTTTTTCCCCTTTTAAATATATATTTGTTATTTATCTTTCAAACATTATTTTCTTCTTACATTTTTATTTCCAAATTCTCTCCCTTTGTTCCTTCTGTACCCACTGAAAAGGCAAGCAAAATTCATATAAAATATATTTCAAAAAACAAGAAAAAATAAAGTAAGAAAAATAGACTTTAATTTGCCCTCAAATTTTATCTGTTCTTTCTTTAGAGAGAGGTAATATTTTTTCATCATGTATCCTTTGGAATTGTCTTGCATCATTCTATTGATCACAGTATTCAAGTCTTTCACAGTTAAACATTATTACAATATTGCTGTCATGATGCAGAGTGATCTCATTCTGCTTACTTTATTTTGAATCAGTTCACATAGGTAATTTCTTATAGCATAAGAATACTCCATCCAAGTCATACACCCTAACTTGTTCAGTCATTCTCCAATTGATGAGGATCCTTTTACTTTATAATTTTTGCCACCACAAAAAGACCTGCTATAAATATTTTTGTACATGTAGATTATTTTCTTTCCTCTCTGATATCTTTGAGGAACAAACCTAGAAGTGGTATTGCTGGGTCAGAGAGTAAATATTTTATATACCATTTTGGGTACAGCTTCAAATTCTTCTCTAGAATGACTGTATCAGATCACAACTCCACCAACAATTTATTAGTGTAGGTGGAGCCAAGATGGAAGAGCAAACCAGAACAGTTATGTATCACCATGAAAATCCTCTCCAACAAAGATTAAAATATCACCATAGGGGGCAGCTGGGTAGCTCAGTGGATTGGGAGCCAGGCCTAGAGACGGGAGGTCCTAGGTTCGAATCCGGCCTCAGCCACTTCCCAGCTGTGTGACCCTGGGCAAGTCACTTGACCCCCATTGCCTACCCTTACCAATCTTCCAACTATAAGTCAATACACAGAAGTTAAGGGTTTAAAATTAAAACAAACAAACAAAAAAAAATATCACCATAAAATGAATATAGGAGTGAATGAACCAACAAGGAGACAGAGTGAAGCAACTTTCAAGAAAAGAAAAACCAAAAAAGTGGGCAAAGAACATCTGGGGTACAGGGGCAAGAGGAGAGCAAAGCCAGCAAGAAGCTGTAGCAAGGAGGAAAGAGCAAGCCAAAAGCAAGCTACATCCTCCCAGTCCACATCTGCTGTTCAAGGTTCAGAATTTAAGCTCAAGACAACTTCCAGGCCCTGAGATCCTGCCTAGGTAAATAGTGGTACAAGTAATCCATACCCCTTGAAATCTCAAAACTGCAGAGATTTCTGGAGTCCCAGCCCAAGGAATCTGGTCTGGACTTGGGATAAGGACATAGTTCATACTTTGGGGTGGCTGATAATACTAAATATTAAGTACTAATCTTTTTGCCTAAAGCCCAGGGCAGAGCACCAAGATAGGACAATCAAGGGTGCACCTGATTGGATCAAGTACTTAGTGAGACCAAAAACATGAGCCTAAGCCTGGGGCTAGAATTTGATCAGCTCCTGACCTGATCAAAATCAGAGTGAGATCAACAGCTCACACTTAAGCCTAAAGCAAGTCTCAAGGGTCAATTGAATCAGCATGGGGTTGGGGCTCTCAGATCATCACATCATCCCCCCAAGCCTACCTATAATTAGATAGGAAAAATGAGCAAACAAAAAGATAAGCACCTAATTCTAAAGAATTTTTATGGAGACAAAGAGCAAGGTACAGACACAGAAGGGGACAGTGAAATCAAATGAAACACATGCAAAGTCCAAAAGAAAAATATGGATTGGACACGGATTCTGGAATAACTAAAAGAAGACTTCAAAAACTGATTAAGCGAGTCAGAGGAAAAGTGAGAAAGTGAAATGAAAGTGATGCAAGAAGAAATGGGACAATTGAAAAAGGAGAACAAAAAACTGACAGGAAAATCAGGTCTTAAAAATCAGAATTGTCAAACTCACAGATCCAGTAGATAATCAGAGGAGCAAGATTATGGCCAATGATGGGCAAAGAAAGAAAAAATGTGAGTAAACAACAGAAAAAGAAAGAAATTAAAATTCATATCTTCTAACCAGGTAATGAACAAAAGGCAAATGGAATAGAGGTATACTAAGCAAAAATGCAGAAACTCCAATGATTTGGACTCAGGTTTTGGAAGAACTCAAAACACAATTCAAAAAAGAAATTAAGAGAGGCTGAAGATAATTGGTAAAAGAACTTAAAAATCAAAATAAGTCAGCTGGAAATAGAGGTACAT